>NW_028243219.1:0-59230 GCF_964263255.1 Lissotriton vulgaris | reverse complement strand
TTGAAGTAGATGGGTTCAGTACCTGCATCCTTAGGTCCTGTTGTCGTTATACGCCGTCCCCGGGTTCACTTTCAGGGTCAATCGAGAGGGAACTACCAACCCCAGCACCACCAACACCAGGAGGAACCGCAATTCATTCGCGAAACGCGAAACAGGCAGTATTGGAAACCAGGAATGTGATTCCAATCTTCAACCTTACAAAAAATGAGTTAGATGAACATAGCATCAAATTGTTATCTAAAGGCCTATCATATGTTCCACACTCCACATTCAACTTATTTGAACTCCACTGTGACATAATCTCCTTTTTCCGCAAAATTCGTTTAAAAAAGTTTTTTGCATCGAATACCATACCAGATGAAGAATATACCTCGATAAAACCCCTTCACCTGCCTTCCACCTTCAGCCCATCCCTCGAACAATTAGGGCCAGAAGTAGCTACCTTTGAGTTAGTAGTTTTAAAAAAATTAGACCAAGCCTTAAAATGTATCCCCAAACCTATATATAATTTAGAAAGAGAAGAACATCAAGCACTATTGTCCCTTTCTCGCAATAAAGATCTAACAATCAAAGGATGTGATAAAGGTGGGTGCATAGTAATCATTGATACATCACAATATGAAAACAACATGCTTTGCATGTTAGATGACCCAATATTCTATAGTCCCATCAGATCCTATTCCACATTGAATCTGTCTAAGAGAATTACATCCCTTACCAAAACTGCCTTTGAAAATGGTTTCATTACCATCAAAGAATATGATTTTCTGAACCATAATCAAGGGAAAACTGCCTGTGTATACGGACTTCCCAAGATACACAAAAATCCCAATAACCCTCCATACCGTCCTATAGTTTCCATCATAGGCACAGCTACTGAATCATTATCCAAATACGTTGACAACTACCTGCGTCCAATTATACCAAAAATTCTATCATATATACGCGACACAGGTGATATGATACAGAAAACAGAAGGACTGGCCTTTAACTCCAATACAGACTTACTAGTCACGATGGACGTAGAGTCCCTATATAGCAATATCCCTCTGATAGATGCCATGAGAACCACTGAATGGTTTATTGATCTACATGATATCCCTTGCCCTAAAACATTCTTACTTGATTGTTTAGAAATCGTTCAAACTGAAAATATTTTCGAATTTGGTAACAGTCTGTACTGCCAAATCAAAGGCGTAAGTAGGGGCGCGTCAGTAGCACCATCAATAGCCAATATTTTTATGGCGGCCTTTGAGAACGAATTCATCTACAACGAGATCGCTCCATTTTTTGAGTCCATCTCCCATTGGTCCAGATACATCGATGATATCTTTTTTGTCTGGACCGATGGGAGAGAGACTTTAGATGAATTTTTATTATGGATAAACGCAGCCAATCCGAATCTGCACTTTACCTCCACAATCAGTAACGACAGTGTAGAATTTCTTGACATAGGAATAATAAACAATGCAGGAATTTTGAAAGTTGACCTTCATATAAAACCTACGGCAAGAAATACTTTATTGCATTATCGCAGTTTCCATCAACGAACACAGAAAGATAGCATTCCTTTCTCTCAGTTCTTACGTGTAAGACGTAACTGTACGAATCTGGCTGATTTCGACAGACAAGCTTCAATAATGAGATCGAAATTCATTGAAAGGGGCTATCCACATCGCTTAGTAAGGCACTCCTATAAACGAGCACGTTACTATGACCGAGATTGCTTACTAAAAACTAAATCTCCAAAATCTAATGACCAATTAGTGTGCATAACGAAACACTCAACGATGAATGCAAAAGTAAAACAAGTTATAAACTCTAATTGGCACATTTTAAACAGTAACTGCTCCAGCCAACAGAAATTAGTGAAGCCCCTCTTTGCTCACAAAAGAAACAAAAACACAAAGAATACATTGTTCATTCTAGATTTAAAAGTGCTACAAACGAAGATAACCTAACTCAGAGATCTATCCTCACGAACAACACAGTCAAAGGGACGTTCCCATGCTCCTCATGTATTTCATGCGGGAATATCATAAGAGGTGAGGAATTTGTTTATAATGACCATAAAACAATAGCTAAAGAGATGTGGAATTGTAGATCAACTAATGTGATCTACTACATACAATGTCCTTGCCTGTTAGGATATGTGGGAGAAACCTCACGCATGATCCAGACACATCTTAGTGAACATCGCTCAGCCATAAGGACCAAAAAGACAGCTTCCCCTATGGTGAAGCACTTTCTTGAGAAGGGACACAATCCTGAAGATTTTAAATGGAGAATTTTAGAAAAAATCCATACCCCAGATTCAAAAGGAGGAACAGCCATACGGAAGAAAAGAGAGGTATTTTGGATTTTCGTTTTCAATACATTCCGTCAAGGTTTGAATAGCGAAATTCCATGGGAACATGCAATATGTTGACAATTTGGACAGCCAGGAACATATATATATATCCAACATTAGGAGATATATATATATACATGCCCTATATGTCCCTCCAAGCTGACTGAAAGACTGAAAGACTGTAAATACACGCGCAATTTGCTCTCCATAAAACAACAAATTAGATATGCACCTAGATGTACATAACCTTTTAATATAGAATATATACCATCTGTCAACAAGGAACCCAATAGATAAAGTAATCCTCCGCATTGGTATACTGAGGTAATCTTACACTATAGCCATAACTTGAGATATAGTTCGAACGACATACAGAGTACTTCTCCATTTAGAGGCGAAAAATATCCTCATTTATATATATCCACAGACATATATTACTCATCTTTATGTTATATATATGGCTAACGTATTGACTTTGGCATTGTCCTTAGCCCTTAAATAATAACCCCATGAATATTATATCAATCTCCATACAACAGTATAATGTATATCTAGTTACATTTGTCTACAGACATATATTACTCATCTTTGTGTTATATATATGGCCAACGTATTGACTTTGGCATTGCCCTTAGCCCTTAAATAATAACCCCATGAATATTATATCAATATCCATACAACAGTATAATGTATGTCCAAGCTGTAGCCATATATTGAAAAAATATTCATGGTTGAGAGAAAAAAATCTTTCTAGCGTTTAAGAAACTCAGCTATAAACAAACAATCACTTTTCTCTTTCAATATGGCGGGCTTTTAGTCGAACCACATCCCGACTCATAGGACTCAATTTGAAGTCCGTCCTCTAACCATTTACCGCCGCGATAGAATAGTCCTACCTTTATCAACACTACTAAGACGTGAACAGACACAGGTGCGATCGTTTCAGCCAATCAGTGAGGGTATTTAAACGCGACGACACCAATGCACATTAAATCAACATATCTACGTTCGAGTCGCCATTCCCGATATCCCGCCGCCGGACATACAGAGCCCTGCCGAATATCTTCGGGTAAGCAACAATTTGCGCACAATTATTTGTACGTTAAAAAGGAGGTTAGAATTAGAACTAAATAACATTTCCCTACTAATATCCTTATACATAAATCTTGTTATACTCCACAGGCAGGGAGATCTTTTAATACCACCACCTTGCGCCAACAACTCACGAATCTCTGAAAACTTTCCATAATTTTGCAACAAGACCTTACCGCCTAAAGGTAAGAATATCAGCAGCCCTGTTTTACCCCATTCTAGTGAAGCCCACATGGGGAAAGATGTTAATTTAAAACTGAAAATTCGTGCAAAATATCCTTATATATAAGTCTTGTTATACCCCGCAGGCAGGGAGATCCTTTAATACCACCGCCTTGCGCCAACAACCCACGAATTTCTGAAAACCTTCTGTAACTTTGCAATAAGACTAAAGGTAAGAATATCAGCAGTCCTGTTTTACCTCATTCTAGCGAACCTCATATGAGGAAAGATGTTAATTTAAAACTGAAAATCTGTGCAAAATACATTACCTATCCTCTATCAACAGGCAGAAAAGCTAGCCCCCGTCCATATTTATAAATGAAGACAACACTGCTAAGCTTACATCTCCAGTCATCAATCCTGAGAGAAAGACAAGCCTTAATTTGTATTTGAAATAAAAACTAAGAGGTAAGAATACGTGATATAAAGCTATAGGAACACTATTGTTTCGTAATAAACCGACTAAGGAAAACAAGAGTGTTTTTGAACCTACTACTATGTCTTTGATACCAAAAAACTGCCGCTCTACCTAATGATCAAACCATAGAGAGTCTCCAAATTAAATCTATTAAATCCAATCTTCCACAGCAATAATAGATATATATTAAAAACAACAAACTATATATATATCTTGGTTTTCACTCTTGAAACAGGTTACCTGGTATATAGATTGGTAATAGAATAAGATTAACCAGTACCAGAAGACTTCATCGACCGAGTTTACACAATCAATTAAACCCTTGATAAACGTCTCCGACTGGCGGGAATTAAACCGACAAGTTTCATCGTCTCAGGTAAACTCAGAAAGAGTACCGAATAACAATATCCCCAAAAAAATGAATGAAAAAGGCTACATCAAACGAACTTCTTTACAGATTAAACAAATGAGGTCTATTATGCTTTTTCCTTTAAAGCTCCTGTAACATCAAATTACCTGAAGGAGAACTCGAGCAAGAAATTGAAACGTTATCTTCCTTAAATTTCATTGTCATTACTGCTCGTAAGTATCAATTGCATATAAAGAAAAGAACCTACTAAATCAAAAAGAGCGAGAGTCTAAAATACCAGTAGAAATAATACCTCTCCACCCTAAACATACGTGCTCTAACTGCATTCCAACAGTTGTCTCGAATTATAAATAATGCCTATCTTTTCTGATGTATCCCTTTGATTACCACACTTTGACTTATCATGTGTCCGTTCACCATAAATTCTCATGATGGACAGAGACAGAGTTTTTATCTATTAATCCCCCCATAACCCCTATCCCAAACTAGATCTCTCTAGATATTGCAAGGAAATGAAAAGAAAAATATTCCTATCAAAAATATAATATTATCTGTGATCAATGCATTTAGAATCGGTACTACTTGGCTACGAAGTTAAAACTAGTGATATTATGTTGTTACTTTTAAATGATCAATGTATAACTATGGATTTCTCTCTGTATGTATTTTTTAGACTTTTCGTGGCTACTCCAGAAGAAGGCGCTGGTCGCCGAAACGCGCGTAGAGACTCATTGTGCCACTGATTTGTTAATTCTTTTTAAACCTATGTTTATATAAAGTGCTTTGAATGTATAATTTTTATTGACAATGTATTATGTATGATTCCAATTCTGTTATTTTGTCGTTTTTTAATTATAATTGTGTCATTGAATTTCAAGAAAATGGTTTTAAAATCAATAATAAAATACATATTTTTGTAGTAAGCTGTAGCCAATTGTCCTTCTATATTGCTGCACGTTCTAAAGACATCAGTTGCCTAGGTTGTTTTTTGTCAAAAACCTTGTTTTCCCTGACTTAGGAACTGTCGTATCCATATCTTCAGGGGGTCCTTGTTAAATACACGTCGTTATGCGCCGTCCAGCGGATTAGGTGGACACCGTGTAAAACTTGCCTGAATCACTCAGATTTTTTTCATTAAAAAATTAGACAACGTGTCACACCAGGCATCTGTGGCTGAAAGAGAGTTTGATTGTGCTGTAGGTGACATGAATCTCTGCACAATTGCAAAGATTTCCTTTGAGTTGTTTTGTGCCCGATCAATACGGACAGCATAATAGTCCTTTTTAACTTGAGAAATAGCAGCATAATAAACTTTCTGTCTCCTTCTGTGAATCCCCTTTGCCACCGGAGAGTACTTGCTGAGATGCCAAGAGCGTTCCAATTTTTTACAGTCTTGTTTTAATGAGGTTAGCTCAGGGGTATACCATGGTTTAGAAGGAGTCTCCCTGGTGCGCCTAGCCGAAGTAGAAGTAGCAATGGAAGTCATAGTAGTCGAAACCCAGTTAGTAAAAGCCAGAAGGCTCCCTTCCAAATCCTGTGGAAGAACCGGCTTACGGACGGTCAGGGCCGAAGCAAGTTTGAGAGGCTCAATTCTTTTAAATGCAGATTTACGGGAGGCAGGGATAGGTATACTAGCTGAGGTCATCTCCCAGGAGAAGAAGGTTAGGTGATGATCAGACCAGGACACTGGAATGGGGTCATCAGCTGTGATGGAGAAATTAGAGAAGATAGGATCGAGAATATGGCCCCCTTGATGGGTGGGCCGATTGACCCATTGAGGAAGATGTATGAGCTGAAGAGTCTCAGAGAACTCTGATGACTCCTTAGAGTCCGTCTGATCAAGATGTAAGTTAAGATCGCCCAATATCAAACAGTGGGAAAAGCGCAGAGCCTGTGAGGTCACTGCCTCATTCCATGATTGAAGGAAGGCCTTCACAGGACCGGGGGGTCGATAAATAAATAAAAAACCCTGTGTGAAATGGGCCGAAAAGCAAATGCTAAAGTCAAGAGCTTCACACTCACCCCAGGCACTAGAATCACACTTAGGAAGAGCCCACCTATCTTTAAACATGATAGCCACCCCACCCCCCTTCCCTCTCAGCGGTCCACTCTACATATCTAATAACCCCCGGGAGTGGCCAATGAGATAATAGGATCATAGGAGCTGCCTAACCAGGTCTCTGTGATAAACAAATGATCCAGTGAATTGTCGGACAGCAGCTCAAACACATCCATGTTTTTTTTAACGAACTGGCATTTATCAGTCCCACTGAAATAGAAGATGCCCCAGTGGACCTAGTGACGGAGGCAGGATCTAAACAAAATCTAAAGCCACAGACAGCACAAAAAAAATCCTTTTTCAAAGATAAATCAGGACAAACATGGGGGCTGCAAATTGCTGACCTTAACAGCTTTAGAGACTCACTGGTAAAGCACCGTTCAAAGAAGCAATGGACCGACCGGCAGCATCCCTGGCCCTGGCCACTTCTGGGATGCTGACGGGAGCAGACGGGCTTGCCTTTGGCGCTCCCGCTGCGTGCATTTTTATAGATCCGGTAGCCAGAACAACTACAGAGCACCCAACAACACAATAATGGCATCTCTCACTGGTTGCGGGTAAAAAGGAAGTCAGGAAACCCCCGGATGAGCCGAATAAAGTAGTAAGTATTCAAAGTTAAAATAAATTGCAGGGCATAATATATTTTAAAAACGGGCTAAAAAGCTAAATAAACACATTCAATATAGTAGCACAATTGGAAAGGGGCGACCGAATCGGTCCCCCCGAACTTATGGCCGAGTGCCTCGATCCCCCCGGGAAGCCATTTTGGGCGGGAGGCGCGTCTCAGCTGGTATGCCCGAAGCGGCGTAGCTGGGGCGCGCTCGTTCCCGCCCTAGAGTGGGCTGGCCTAGACACCGACGCAGCCAGCCACGCCCTCAGGGGCAGGCAGGGGCGGGTATACGCCCGCCCTGAAGACGGATAAAAAGGGACGCAAGACCAGAAGACATCCTCTTGTTCTTGTGCTCTGAAGCTGCACCTCCTCGCTGCACGTGAGCTCGGGACAGAACGAAGAGCCAATTTTGAGCGTTTTAATCTCTCTCTTTGTCTTTTAGATACTTCGTCGAAAGGATGCCCAAGAAAGGAGCAAAGAGAATGTCGACTGACCAGTTGGTTCGGGCACTCATGAAGGACATGTCCGAAATTAAGAAGCGGTTGGCGGAGCGAGACGGCGAGGAGGGATCGGGGCGTCCGCCGGCCGGAGGGAAGCCAAAGAGGCCGAGAAGGGGGCCGGTCGGGGGAGACGTCCCGGTTCCCTGTTCTCCGCTCGAGGCGCCAGCCCCGGTACCGGCCCCGGTACCGGATGAGGGGAATCCGATTCCCGTGATAGTCACCCCGACGTCTGCCGGAGATATGCCTCCCGAGTTGGCGGCACAGTTAGCAGCATGGTTGGGGGACAGTAATGGGGGCGCCATGGCTACCGAAGCGCAAGCTCTCATAAAGCAGTTGCGCGAGAAACGAGATACAGCCAAGGTGCCCGCGCCGGATGCGGCGATAGACAAGCCACGAGGGACGGAAGCAGCGTCCGGTGCAGGTAAGCGGCCATTGCCGATTGCAAGGGATGAGTCAACACCCTCTCGTAGAGAAAGATTGGGGCAACATGTTCCTTTGCCAATAAAGGAAAAGATTTGGGCGGGGGAATACGTTAACATTTTCTCCCTGCTCGTTGATCACTATGAGGTCGAAACTGTTAAAGGTCAAAAGGATCTGATGCATCCGAGTGTTTGGCGCGCAAAAATGGCCGCCTTTAAAGTGAATGAAAATATTGGTAACTGGGGTAATGCTTGGGGAATTTTCACGGCAATTTTGGGGGAACGTAGGCCTGATTTGCTCCCTGAATTTCCAGTATATCAGTCACGAATTATGGGGTACTCGACATCACACCAAGGTAACCAATGGTTCTGTTATGACAACCTTTTCAGGAAAGCGATGGAGCATAACAAAAGTTTAACCTGGGACTGTTACGATTCTTTAACATGGAATAAGATGAAAGAGTCGGGAATGTTGAAAGTGCCATTGGTGGGGAGTGCTGTTAGTGAGTCCTCCCGCCAAAATGGGGGGACGCCCTTTCGGTCGGGTACGGGTACAGACGATTACCCGAGACCCGCCGGCAATACAGGGAAGAGGGGGTTCTGTTTCAATTTCAACAGAAGCAAATGTACTAGGCCCCCGGGATCTTGTAAGTTCAAACACGAATGTAGTGGTTGTGGGGCACCCCATCCTGAGTCCTCGTGCAGAGCCAAATCGGGTGAAAATGGGGGTAGAGGAGGCGCTAAACAGGTCTAATATAGTCCGAGGGGCGCCTTTACCAACCCCGATTGATACCCTGGCGATGATTCCCTGGCTCAGCGAATACCCAGATCGTACTTCTGCTGGGGTGCTACGAAACGGTTTTTCATATGGTTTCCGCATCCCGGTGGGTAGCTTTCAGGGTGTCGGGACGTGCAAAAATCAACTTTCCGTCTTGCAGCATACTACTGTAGTACAAGATAAGATCCGGAAAGAGGTTACCCGAGGTCGGGTTGCCGGCCCGTTTCCTGTCCCCCCGGTACCGAACTTTGTTTGTTCTCCTTTAGGGGTGGTCCCCAAGAAGGACCCGGGTGAGTTTCGATTGATTCACAATTTATCAGCCCCTCATGGCCTTTCTGTAAACGATGCAATTAATCCAGAAATGTGTTCGGTGCGGTACGCATCATTCGATGAGGCCGTAGCCATTTTGAATCGCCTGGGGCCCGGGACGCTGATGGCGAAATCAGATATCGAGTCAGCGTTCCGTTTGCTCCCGGTATACCCGGATGACCAACGTTTGTTGGGATTCATGTTTCAAGGTTTGTATTACATGGACAGGTGTATGCCAATGGGGTGCTCGATATCTTGTGCTTATTTCGAGAAATTCAGTAGTTTTCTGCAATGGGTTTACACGAAGAAAACAGGTTTTCGGAATGTGATGCATTACCTCGATGACTTTCTGTTCCTTGGGGCCGCTGGGGATGATGAATGTGCCCGGGCCTTGACTGAATTTTGTGTTTTAATGAATCAATTTGGCGTGCCGTTGGCACCAGGTAAAACTGTGGGTCCCACGACTTGCCTCGAGTTCCTCGGGATCGAGTTGGACTCTAGTGAGGGTTGTTTTCGTTTACCAGCTTCCAAAGTATCGAAATTCAAGACAGCCCTGCAAATGTGTATCACTGCATCTAAAGTTACGCTGCATCAATTGCAGCAATTGGTGGGGAAGTTGAATTTTGCCTTAAGGGTGATCCCGATGGCCCGCCCCTTCTCCCGTTCGATTGCACAGGCGATGGTCGGCCTAAAGGAGGGTCACCATCGCACGAGGTTATCGGCCGAGGTCCGCCAAGACATGCGTATTTGGTTAGCATTTTTGGCGGATTTCAATGGTCGAGTCGTCTGGAACAAACCGGCCTTGTCCTCTGAAGAGCTGGGTCTATGGACGGATTCAGCGGGAAGCATGGGTTTCGGCGCCATCTTCGGCACAAAATGGTCGGCACAAAAGTGGCCAACATGGTGGCACGATGAGGGGCTGACGAATAATATTGCTTTCCTTGAGCTGTTTCCTATTTTGGTGGCCCTCAGATCCTGGCCCGATGGTTTCAAAAATCATTCTGTCATATTTTGGTCTGACAATATGACCGTTGTAGAATGCATTAATAGTCAGGCAGCACGTTGTAAAATGATTTTGAGGCTGCTTAAAGAAATTGTCTTACTGTGTATGCAACTGAACGTGGTATTCAGAGCAAAACATGTTCCGGGGGTGATGAATCAGGCTGCTGATGCACTGTCTCGTTTTCAAATGCAGGCTTTCTCGGGTTTCCTTCCCTCAGCGGACCCCGAGCCAGCACCCTTTCCCGAAGCTCTCTGGTCTCTCGGTGCCCCGAACTTCGTTACCTCGTGGGAGAGAGTCTAGCACCAAGGACGAGGAAGGCATACGAAGGGGCGTTTCGGGCTTATTTGGCCTTTTTGGGGACTGAGAGAGGGGGACTTTGGGGGCATGAGGATTGGGTAGTACATTTTCTGATGTCCTTGCGTAAGGCTGGGAAGTCGGTGGCTACAGCCCAGAGGCATCGTGCTGCCATCTCCTTTGTTGCCAGGGCTCATAATATCCAGGACCCGACAGCGTCTTTTGCTGTACAGAAAGCGCTGCGTGGGTGGCAACGCCTTGAGGGTCGCAGAGTAGATGAGAGGCGCCCGATAGGTCTGGATAGGTTGTCCCAGTTGCTGGCCACACTCCCCGACATATGCTCGTCTCAGTTCGAGGCCTGTTTGTTCCGAGCCGCTTTTACGCTTGCATTTCACGGGGCTATGAGGATAAGTGAGCTGGTGGCAAGGAGCAAGCGGGATGTGGCGGGGGGTTTGTGCCGGGAACACGTTCAGATCAGGGGTGAGACTATGACGGTATCCTTTGTCAAGTCAAAAACCGATCAAAGTGGGGTGGGAGACTGCATAGTTATTCGCAGGATTCCAGGGTCCTCCATGTGTCCGGTGAGGTGTTTAGAGGATTACCTGGCACAAAGGGTGGCATCATGGGGGGGGACAATGTTGAGACACGCGGACGCCACCCCACTGACAAAGTTTCAGTTTCAGCGGGTGCTCGCGATGTCAATTACCGCAGCAGGCTTGGACCCGGGTGAGTTTGGGACCCATTCCTTTCGGATAGGGGCTGCCACTGAAGCTGCAGCCAGGGGTCTTAATGTGGAACAAGTAAAACGAGTGGGGCGTTGGTCCTCCAATTGTTATAAGAGGTATGTGCGGTTGCACATGTTGTGAAGCTGTAACAATGTACTCACGCTTCTTGTCTTTTGTTTGGTTTTCAGTTACGCAAGCCTTCGAGGCGGGGCGGACTATGCAGCCGACCCAACACCGGGCCAGCGGTCAGACATCACCGGCTGTGAGAAAGGAGGTGTGGGTCGTGGGCCACTCATACGTGAGGCGTGCCGCAGACGTATTCAAAGCAGGTGACATGATTCACGTAGCTGGGGAATACGGGTACAGGATGTCCTTCTACGGAAGGGGCGGTCTCTGTATTGACCAGTTTCAAGCTTACTTTGAGGGTTTGTTAGGGCGGATGAGGTCACCGCCGTCTATAGTCATAGTACATTTAGGGGGCAATGATTTGGTCACCACCGGTAGACGACTTCTCCTGGAGGCAATGCTTTCCACCGTAAGTTGGTTGGCGAGGAAAGTTCCGGGGTGTATAATTGCGTGGTCTCATATGATCCCACGAAAAGTGTGGCGGGGGGCTATTTCGATCCCTGCTTTGAACCATTCTGTTAGGAAACTTAATAACAAAATGAGTAGGTTGTTCCGTTCCAGGACATTGCATTCTATCTCGCACGGTTGTATTAATGATGACAGTATGTATATGGGGGATGGTGTGCATTTGTCTCGGGTGGGAAATGAGTTACTCATAGGAGACTTCTTAGCATGGTTAAAAACGTTGGAACATGACCTTTAGCTAGGAGTTTTGGTGGGGGGCCCGGATAGCCGGTCAACTATCCGGGCCTGTGGCGGTAAGGTCATGATCGGTGAGCACTAATTAGTAGATCCCTATGAGTGGGCGTCACCCAACACGGATGGGAGCGCTCGGGAGAGGTGGCCATTGGCCCCTCAATGGGGAGGCGGTCCCTTCTAAGGATGGGTCGCCGGAAGTAAAGGAAAGGCGGTCAAGGCCCCTTCCTTTGTAGGAGGGGTTACAGCCCCCTCCTGGGGAATTTCCCGGGGCCAGTGACATCTGCGACGGCAGATGCGGTAAGTTGTGTGGGGTTGGGATAAGGGCCACGATACCTTCTAGATACCTCACACGAGTATTCGAACGACCTTTAACTGGCGTCGAGTTTTAGGTGCCCCCGTCAAGTCAAGGGAAATTGGTAGTAGTTGCACTTGAGGTACGCCTCCGTGCTGTCGCCCATCCCAAGTGGGAGGGGTAAGTCCGGTTAGGGATCTTGACACCGGTTATGACCTTGCCGTTGGCCCTTAAACGTTAGGTTGTACAATTTCAATATGTCAAGAAATGTTTTGTAGGTTGCTAGTTCGGCTAGGAGAACCTCTGTATTAGAGAATCTGTTAAGGTTAGCCAAACATCGCAATATGGTAATGAAATTGTACATAACATGAAACGTTTAATGTTTTAATTTTGTTTTAATAAATACGGCCGGGATGGTCACTCCATCCCACTTCCAAAAACTTCAAGAACTGTTTCCGGTTTCACTCCTTTTGGGGATTGTGTTGAGAGGGGGTGGCGGGTATCTCGGCTATATGGAAAGGGGCGACCGAATCGGTCCCCCCGAACTTATGGCCGAGTGCCTCGATCCCCCCGGGAAGCCATTTTGGGCGGGAGGCGCGTCTCAGCTGGTATGCCCGAAGCGGCGTAGCTGGGGCGCGCTCGTTCCCGCCCTAGAGTGGGCTGGCCTAGACACCGACGCAGCCAGCCACGCCCTCAGGGGCAGGCAGGGGCGGGTATACGCCCGCCCTGAAGACGGATAAAAAGGGACGCAAGACCAGAAGACATCCTCTTGTTCTTGTGCTCTGAAGCTGCACCTCCTCGCTGCACGTGAGCTCGGGACAGAACGAAGAGCCAATTTTGACCCACCCACCAGCCCCTGAAGACAGCCAGTTGTGTATAATAAAGTTGATTAATTTTGTTTTGTTTTCGTTTCCAGGTTGTAGTGCCATGTTGATTTTGAGTTAATAAAGAATGTTCGTTTTGAGTATGTTTGCCATTAAAGATATTCAGTTAGTGTCGAATTTTGATCTATGCTCTTTCGGTCATAGTGGCCAATGTATTCTTAGGTTAATTTGCACTGTCGTATTTATTTTGGTAGGCGGTAAGGTCATGATCGGTGAGCACTAATTAGTAGATCCCTATGAGTGGGCGTCACCCAACACGGATGGGAGCGCTCGGGAGAGGTGGCCATTGGCCCCTCAATGGGGAGGCGGTCCCTTCTAAGGATGGGTCGCCGGAAGTAAAGGAAAGGCGGTCAAGGCCCCTTCCTTTGTAGGAGGGGTTACAGCCCCCTCCTGGGGAATTTCCCGGGGCCAGTGACATCTGCGACGGCAGATGCGGTAAGTTGTGTGGGGTTGGGATAAGGGCCACGATACCTTCTAGATACCTCACACGAGTATTCGAACGACCTTTAACTGGCGTCGAGTTTTAGGTGCCCCCGTCAAGTCAAGGGAAATTGGTAGTAGTTGCACTTGAGGTACGCCTCCGTGCTGTCGCCCATCCCAAGTGGGAGGGGTAAGTCCGGTTAGGGATCTTGACACCGGTTATGACCTTGCCGTTGGCCCTTAAACGTTAGGTTGTACAATTTCAATATGTCAAGAAATGTTTTGTAGGTTGCTAGTTCGGCTAGGAGAACCTCTGTATTAGAGAATCTGTTAAGGTTAGCCAAACATCGCAATATGGTAATGAAATTGTACATAACATGAAACGTTTAATGTTTTAATTTTGTTTTAATAAATACGGCCGGGATGGTCACTCCATCCCACTTCCAAAAACTTCAAGAACTGTTTCCGGTTTCACTCCTTTTGGGGATTGTGTTGAGAGGGGGTGGCGGGTATCTCGGCTATATTAACAGCAGAGCGGTATAGAGCATATAAAAGCAAAATTACATCAGCATCTTAAGCTTATGATGAGTCAATGACGAGAGGTTAGGTTCAGGCTAGGGCGTAGTTCGTGGTTTTGCTACACTGAACTCCCCGGAGTGACAAAAAAACTCCACAAAGTTCTGCAAGGTGCGGGGCAAAGTGCTGTTCGCAGTGGTCTTCCTGCCGCTCTGGTAGAAATTCTAACCGAGCAGCAGTTTGGGCTTGCGAGGGGAGAAAAAACTCCGCTGCACTACGTGAAGTAGAGTTTTCTGCGCTCCGCGGGCTCTGCGGAACTCGCTGAGTGCAGAAACTCTGCAAACTCTGCAAACGGAGTGGAGTTCACTGCCCAGGCCTAGTTAAGTTTAGATTTAAGGGCTTTCTTTTGATCTATACGTTTAGAATCTCATCTATTTATATGCAATTTAGTAATTCACAGAATAATAAGAGATTAGAAATCATCAATCAAGACATGTGTTCCATAAAGAACCCCAATAAGATAGCTAAGGGACCTATTCTGTATAAGAACTCATAAGTAGTTCAGTTGGAATAGAGTCAAAAACATAGCACAAATTTCTCATGAAGAGTAGTTCTGGGAAACTCAGCTTATCTGTGCAGTAGCATTGATCACAATTTTATAAAGGAATCACAAGGAATCACCTCAAGAGATCTAAAGGAATCAAATCTCCATGAAAAAGAGTCTTCTTCTTAAGAGAAATTCAGCAGCAAGAGTTCCGGACGGATAAAGGGAAAGTTGATATGGTATCTAATTAGCTAGGAACGCTTGTTATTATACCCTTTTAATACATGTATCAATTCTTCAAAGCTGCCTTACGTAATGTCCAATAAGAACACCTCGTAAGGTGGTGTTGTCAGTCACAAGATACATAAGCTGCATCTTCTTCAGATTCTCAAAATCTGCACTCTTGTCATCTGGATTGATGCAGTTTTCAAGCAACATTGTTACCTACGGAAAGATTCCCATGAGAACCCTTTCACCTTAGCTAAAGACGAACTATGAGTTCCTATGCAAAAACAAAGGCTAGCCATAACCAGCAAACATTAAAACATATATCAAGTTCATTTTTAATTATATATTAATATTTATTCTTTACAGTTTCAATAAGTCTATTATTCTTAGTGGTAATGATCTAACATGGGTTGAGAGGAACTAAATTAACATAATATTAAAGTCAGCACATCTCTAGGATGATTTTATGATAAAATATCGAAAAACAGAAAATCGACCTACAAAAATATACACACAGAAATATCGAATTCCAAAATATTGAAGTTCTATCTACATGAATGTAAGTACAAAAATATCGGAAAAAAAATATTGTTGTCAAAAATATCGATGTTAAAAATATAGTTTTTTAAAATGTTTTCATAAAAATAGTGTAAAAATAAGTATAAAATAAATATAATTGACACATTTATAGATATAAACATTAAAACATATTTAAAAAATCATAGCTAAAACATATAATTTTAAAATGAATTAAACATCTTCATATGAATTAATATATATATACTTACTCCACATATTGCAACAGTAGAGAAATCGTTGGATAGCGTAGGGGTAAAAATTACTATTCCTACTCCAGTGAGTGCAACAGAAGGGAAAGCGTTGGATAGCCTAGGGGTAAAAACGACTATTTCCACTCCAGTGAGTGCAACAGTAGGGAACGCGATGGATAGCGTAGCGGTTAAATTAACATACTTATCAATTACATAATTTTTTATTTTTTAAATAATAATTATTTTACCATTTTTTTTTATAAATAGCAATAAATTAAAATAATATTTACTTAAATAACATTACATTACATCCACACTATTCACCCTTTAACACACAACACACTACACATAAAAAACACAATTAATGTAACTATCAATTAATCAATTAATAACAAATAATAATAAATTAATATCATTTTAAATAAACTAATTCATAATTATTACCAATTAATAATTAATCACCAATTAATAATTAATTCACAGTAAATTAATTAACAATGTATACATTAATTATATTTAATATAATTAACTAAGTAATACAAATTAATTACCAATTATTAAGTAATTAACAATTAACTAATAATAAATACAAATAAATAAAAACAATCTCATTAATTAATTTAGTTTAATTATTTCCCACCTTATTCCCCTATAAACCCACAAACCACTACACAAAAAAATCACATCATTAATTTAATTATTAATTAATTACTAAATAAAAGTTAATAACCAATTATATTAACTAGCAATAAATCCATTTACAATAAATAAAAATGAATAATACATGAATTCATTATTAATACAATTAACTAAGTAATAAAAACGAACTACCAATTATTAAGTAATTAGCAATTAATTAATAATAAATACCAATAAATAAAAAAAACCTCATTAATTAATTTAGTTTATATATTTCCCACCCTATTCCCCTATAAACCCACGACCCACCACACATAAAAATTACATAATGAATTTAATTATCAATTAATCACTAAATAAAAATTAATCACCAATTAATTATTCACTAGCAATAATTTAATTTGCAATAACAATAACAACATTAATAATTAATTAATTCCTTATTAATACAATTAAATAATTAATAAAAATTATTTTCCACTGAATAATTAAAAAATAATTAATAATCAATACCAATTAATAAAAACATACTAATTAATTAGTTATAATTAAATAATGTCCCACCATATTCCCCTATAAACCCACAACCTGCTCTGATACTAAAATGCAAAATGTACTGCAACAAAATTACTAATTTCTAAACATTTATTCAAAAATGTATAAAAATACATAAAAAAAGGTTTAACATACATGTGAAATACATACTAAAATACATTACACTAAAAAAATCGATATTATTAACAACTATATTTTTGCTCACGATATTACTTACCTTGATATTTAAAAAAAAAGATATTTCTTACCTTGGGGTCGAAATTCTGGTCAACGATATTCTTGACTTCGATATTCTGTCACTCCGATATTAAAAACTCGATATTAATGTAGGTCGATATTTAAAATTCGATATTTTGACTGCCCACCCTCTAGAATATTTTACTATGAGCAAAGGTCAAAAAGGTCAAAAAGAAAGCTTTCTGCATAGTCTCTAAAGTATAGTTGCTTGATGCATAGTTTTGATATACACAATTATGAATGAAGCATTTCTAATAACATGTTTCACATCTACATTTGTCACACTACAGTATATTTTGGTTTTATTAATTTGTCCTACTAAAAGGTATTCACACATTTTGTAAGTCATTTCTAAAACGTGCAGTTCATTTGTATTTAAACATGTTCTAAATTGCATTTCCAATATGCTAAAATATGTAGATTTCTAAATATGTAGTAGTTTCCTTCAAACTACCCCTTTTTGGTGATGTATGTCATCACAATAATTGCTTGTTTCACCTCCACAACCGAATCTAAAATGCATTTTCATCCTCCAATGTATCTAGGCCCAGATGTAGGTAGCCCTTTACCGATCGGAATCGGCCGAAAATACCGATTTTCGGCCGTTTCCGATCGGTAAAGGGCTATTGAGATGTAGGGGCACATTTTCGGATAATTTTACCGAATCGGTATCATTACCGAATCGGTAAGGATACCGATTCGGAAAATATACAGATTCGGAAAAAATACCGATTCGGATAACTTACCGATTCTGTAAATATACCGAATCTGAAACATTACCGAATCGGTAAGTTTACCGATTCGGTAATGATACCGATTCGGTAAAATTACCGATTCGGTACAAATAGCGAATCGGTAAATATCAAATGGTAAAAATGAGCATTTGAGATGTAGGGAACCTCTGAAATACCGAATTTGGCTTCAATTCGGTATTTCAGAGTCTGTAATTACCATGTATTGCAATCAGGTGGTAAACAGGTGCAAGGTATAAAATAGGCCCAAAATGCAACATTTCCTCAACTATGGCGGCATTCTATGTAATTGCGAGGCGGCTACGCCTACAGGCAGAAGGTGAGAGGGTCTGGAGGAGAGAGGAGCAGGTGTACAGACAGAGGATCACACTATTCCAGCTAACTGACACAGAGATCCTGCAGAGGTACAGGCTTGATCCCCAAACCATCCTGGACCTAATCAGGGACCTTCACCCACTATTGGAACATCCAACCACAAGGGCCCACGCCATCCCCCCCCATGTCCAGGTGCTCTGCTGCCTGCACCTGCTGGCATCTGGTAGTTACCAGAGTGTGGTTGCGGCAGTTGGTGGGGTGTCCCAGAGCGCTCTGTCACGTTTCTTTCAGAACTTCCTTGATGCAATGTTGCAGGTAATGCATTTATACATCCGCTTTCCAGCAACACATGCAGAACTGCTAAGGACAAAGACTGACTTTTACCAGGTGGCGCATTTCCCCCACATCATAGGCTGTATTGATGGTACACACGTACCAATATGCCCTCCAGCTGCCACAGAGTACATCTATCGTAACCGCAAGTCCACCCACACCATCAACGTTCAGGTGATCTGTGATGCCAAATATGTGATCACTGACATAGTGGCCAAATTTCCGGGGAGTACCCACGACTCCTACATATTCCAGAACAGTGGGATCTATGCACGCCTGACTGCGGGGGAGTTTGGTGAAGGATACTTGCTAGGTGAGACACTGTGTGGTAATCAGTAGAATCATGTAACAGGTGGATGTGTTAGAGCATGTGAATAATGTCCTTTTCTCATTCCTAATAGGGGACAGTGCATATGCCCTCCGGTCCTTCATCCTCACACCCTACCTCAATCCAACAACACCAAGTCAGAGGCAATACAACCGGGCTCACAAAACAACTAGGAACATCGTGGAGCGCACCTTTGGCATGTGAAAAAGCCGCTTTCGCTGCCTCCATAAAAGCGGAGGGGCCCGCCAGTACACACCTATCACCTGCTGCAAAATTATTGCAGCCTGTGCAATGCTGCACAACCTGGCGGTCAAGAAGGGGACAGAAGTGGAGCTCTCAGATTTTGAGGACCATGACGATGAGTATGCTGTCCCTGACCCACACACATCTGGTGGAGCAACAGCAACTGATGGCAGACACAGACGGGAAGAGGTTGCACGCAACTATTTTTAAGTAAGTAAGCCATAAACACAGCCATGGGATGCTAGAACACAGGTTTAATTCACAAATCACTTTTGTTATCACAGCACAAAAGTTTAAATTAAACTTTTTTCACGCCAATGCTCTGCGTGATGTACAAGAACACCTTCAACTGTGTGAGTCATTTCCTAGATCGCTTCCCTGTAACACTAGGGGGTTGTTCAACCTGCTCATTGTCTTGTTGTCCTGCGGCCTCAGCATGGCGCCTGCTCCTCCTGGTTTCTGTCACAGGGATGCTTCCCATGCTGCTCCTGCTTGTGCTCTCCTCACTGATAGGCACTTCCATTGCAGCTGTGTGCGCAGTTTGGGCGTTCAACAGTGCCTCCAGGGCACTGGTCACCCTGCCCATGCCCCTAGTGACCTCATTAGTATTTAGCATCATGGCCTCCTGCATGTTGGAGCTCCTCCTGCATAACAGGGAAGCGGCAGAGGCCATGCGGTAGAGGACACTGCTATGGACATGTGCACGACGCCTTTCCCTGTCCCTCAATGCAAAGTCATTATCCAGTTTGGTGCATAGTAGCTGCACCGAGTTGTGTATTCCTCGCATCCCTGCAGCCATCTCCCTGTTAACCATCACCAATTTTTTGTTGGCCTGCACCATTTCCTTGTTGTCCTGTACCATCTGACTAATGCCCTTTCCTATCTCCCCTATGTTGCTATTCAGGGAACTAAGCTGTCGTTGGCATGCTTGGATGGCTCTCCCCTGCATCCGCTGTATCCGGACCATGCTCCCCTCCAGACCTAGGAACACACTTTGACCCTCAACTGGTGCATCTCCTGGCCTTTCCTGCACTCTGCGGCGTCTTCCACTACTATCGCCCATCGCTGCACTGGAGTGTGATGTGCCAGGGCCCGCTGGCACTTGCAGGTTCAGTTGTTCCTCACCCTCAATGTCAGCTGCCACGGACTCAAAATCTGGGAGTGGACCCACGACATGCCTCCTGCCTGGCTGTGTTGGAGGTATCACGTCATGTTGTGATGCAGCCATCTCTGGTGATGTGAGCAGGAGTGGGGACTGTGATCCGCTAGGGGTTGCCTGCAATTCCTGGCCCATTTCTGTGTCCTGGCCAGGCGGATGGCTACTTGATGCAGCTTCCTCAGGTGGTACGTTGGGTCTACTGACTCCTGCATCCTCACTTTCCTCCCCCTCAGGTTGTGTCCCTTCAGCCTCCTGCGTTTGCCTACGTGATGTTTCACCTGTGGACATATATGAGCGTACATTAGATAGGCGCTACTGTCTGACATTCACTACAATAAAATTTACACTTAGCCCATGTTCTGTATGCAGTCATTACATCTACTAGTTGTTTGGTGCGCTGTATGACATGGCCTAACATATCCTTTCTACATCTCGCATCATGCATTGGCCCAGTGTATTGCTAGCAGTACTGTAATTGGGTTTACTTGCCCACTAAGGGTACAGGTAAGGGGAATGGTATTGGGGGAATACTGTGCATGTCTCTTACCTTTTTTCTTTGCAGCTCTGGCCGAGGTGTCTACGTCTCCCAGGCCGCAGACGCTCTCCCTTTCAAGGGTTGAGGACACCATCTCCTCCAGGTCAGTCAGGGGGGGTGCTGGGTTCTTGCCTCCGCCAGTTTTCCCAGCCTGCCTGTGTATTTCTGCCATTTTCCTTTTAGTTAGGCTCCTCAGGTCATAAAAGCGTTTTTTGAGGTCCTCAGTATCCCTGGTGGTGACCCCCACAGCATTCACCTTCTCCATGATGTCCAGCCATATTTTTCGTTTGGCTGATTCTGGCACAGTCAGGGAATGCCTCCCAAACAATTTGTGGTGCACCCTGACCACCTCCTCCACTAGCACCTGCAGCTCCATGCTGCTGAATTTTGATTTCCTTTTCCTCTCAGGCTGGTCTTTCTCTTGGCTGCTTGCCATTTTACACTTTTAAAAGTGTTCCAAACCCTTTTTGCTGCTTGTGCACTCTGCTCTGCTCCAACTGCCTTTTCCAGGAGGTTCTGATTACTTGCAGCTGCCTGTGTGGCCACTTCCTGCTAGGGAGGGGGAGGGTGCTGGCACATGATTGGCTGCCTACCTGGTTTCACTTTAGTAACGTTACCGAATCGGTAAATACCGAATCGGAATTTACCGATTCTGTAAATACCGATTCGGTATCCCCCATTCATTCCTATGGGCCAAAAGGCCCATAGGAAGGAAGGAATGATTCGGTATCCCCCATTCATTCCTATGGGCCAAAAGGCCCATAGGAATGAATGGGGGATACCGAATCGGTATTTACAGAATCGGTAAATTCCGATTCGGTATTTACCGATTGTCTGCTACCGAACTTTACCGAATCGGTATTTTTTTCCGATTTTTTTCCTACATCTCCTTTTCCGATCTGAAAATACAGATTCTGTAAAATTCGGTATTTTCAGATCGGTAAAATCGCTTTACCTACATCTAGGCCCTAGTCTCTTTCCTTTTCTTTCTCTTGTGTGTTGTAGTGTCTTCATTTAGTCATCATTCATTATTCCCACTATAACACATCTTTTTTTTAAAAAAATCGCTGATAAGCATCATGTCTCTTCCATAGTATAATGCCAAATATAAGACATACGAGAGTATCAGGCATAATCCAATAATTAGCATGGACATTCGCATAGCTTTTATTATCCCCATCCCACAGGTGTTGAGAACCAGTTGCCAATTGTATTTAAACCTTTCCTGAAATTTTCATACAGAGTTGATGTTTCCAATCGTTGTACTTCAGGTCTTAAATTTGATTTATTTCCTGCAAACGCCTCTATTTTCCTACTCTTGTCTGGGATATACGAACAGCAGTGAACTAGCTTCAGCATGTGACAGACCATCACTTTCTTGGCCAGAAGGATGCAAGACGGCCTAGCAAAACCATGAACCGTATAGAAATAAGTTCTCTTTTAATTAGTAATAAAGCTCAAAATGTACTGGTTGCCATTTTCTCCATATGTCCACTACTGTGACTAGTTTCCAGATCATTTCACAATTTAATATTTTCACCACGGGTGTATCATTGCTCCATATATATCTCCTGTTAATGAAGCTCCATTCCCTACATTTCACCTATGTCTATGTAGTTGTGACACAGTTAATGCTTCTATACTATTTACATGATACATTTTTGGAATTAGTATACCTAGATAACATGTTCCTTTCCAGTCAGCAGGTAATAAGAAGTAAGGTTTTTTTCCCACAAATGCAGTCAGTAGCGGCTGCTACCAAACAGGGATGGGGTCGGTGGGATGGAGTTAAAAATACTGTTTAAAAAACCCACTTACCTGGATACAGCCGGCTCCCACCTTTCCTCCGTCCTAACATCCTCTTGCTGGCTTCTGTGGAAGCAAGAAGCACCCAGGCTCCTCTGAGCCAAACACAACGCTGCAATGCAGCATTGTGATTGGTTCGAGTGCTGTAGTCTGAAACTCAGACAGGGAATGGGAACCTGGGCATTTTCTCCACCCAGGCTGGAATGCGGCTTGGGTGTAGAAAATGTAAAGTGCGCATGAATGTTGGGCTGGCCCCAGAGGGCCGGGCAAACATTAATGCGCACTTAGAAGGGTGCCACCACTCCTCCCCATCCTTTAAACGACCCAGACCCTCTCTGTCCCCATACAAGAGCCAGTGTGTTTAAATTAAAATAATGTTAAGTTATTTTACTGTCATTTTTCCATTTTTAACTGCTCACTCAGTGAGCAGTGGGGTGGCACTCCTCCACCTTGGGGAAGGAGCCACCACTGAATGCAGTATACCCCAGGAATGACTTCTCAGCTCCCTGTAAAATGTGCCAAGTCCCCCCTAATATTTCAAAATTGTGGTACAACTGCTAACTCCTACATCTCCTACTCACTTTTGTGTTTGTCTCTTATAAAAGCAAACCTTCCCTTTAAGCTGGGCATCCAATATAAATTTTGGATATGTCAATTTCCTCCTAAATGTATTTTCCTTCTTTTTCCATACATTCTCCAATACATCTTCTTTCTGGTCAGCAGTCTTGTTCATGGTCATGTATCTTTCTTCTAGGGTCATAATGTATGCCTTTTCTTCAGGATGCATCAGAGAAGTTACATTTTTCTTGTAAGCTACTAAAGTGTTTACTGGTAAATGGGAAATAAATAATACCAAGCTGCGTCCATTGTTTTTCTTTGTGGGTGTAAATTCATGTTTTCCCTCAGAGGTATTTGTGGTAGCACTAAGTCATAATTAGAGTAAACATATTTGAAATCTTCTCACCGCTTTACTAATGAAAGCAAAATGCTACATGAGAATTTATAAGTTAAGTGATGGGTAATATGAGCTGACTTTGTCTGGAACTGTAGATGGCAAATGTGCACAAACATAACAATCCTTAACACCTATCCTGTTAGATCTTTTTTACTTTTGATGGTACAGATTTCTTATACCGATGGCGCTTTCTACCTTGTTTATCTTTTGCCGTCAAGGGGTTAGGTGCAATCGGCGAAACGCACCATGCCTCTTTTTCCATCATTGAGAGGGACTATTCAGTCCCTTTGCCTTTTTTGGGTGGGAGCTAGTGTGGGAGGGTTGGGGGAGGGGGGATTAGGGTGGGGTTTTGGGTGGGCACTGAGTGGGGCAAGTAGGAACAGAGCAGGCTCTTTAAATGCAAGAAATTGTTGTGATTTGTTAATTAAATATGTTTTCATCACTGAGATTAATGTTTTGGATCTAACTGAAGGCATTGCGTATTACAAATTACTGATAGGAAACTACCTAATCCAAGATAATGGTCAAACTGAGGGTTTGGTCTTGGGGCATATGTGGGTTGAACGATAAAAAAAAAGGGGAATAGCGGCACATATTCTCCAATCATTGAGGGTTGATTTCTTGTGCATACAAGAAACACATCTACCCTGGAATAACAGACATTGGCTTGATGAGTTAGGTTTGTAAATTGTGGGTTGTACTCGACAAGGCACTACCACAAGAGAGGTGGCAATTATGAGAAGGCAGAGAGGAGGGATTTGTAAACACGTAAAAGTCAATACTTACGGTCGAGGGGTGATTAGTGAAATTCTTATTGGTGGTTTGTCATGGACTATCTGTGCTATATATGGTCCTAATTTAGATGATCCAGAGATGTTGAACCATCTTAGCATTGAGCTGGCTGGATGGCCCGCTCCATTAATTCTATGCGGAGATTTTAATATCCATCTTGAGGAGCACTTTGATATAGCTAGTGACTCACTGTACCCAGGTTAAAAAAAGAAGGTATATAAAGCTATTACAGGGTTAGTTAAGGAGTTTGGGTTATCAGATGTAGGTCACTTTAAAGGCATGGGTGTTCCTGGCTATACGTTTTTCCCATCTCCCCACCAGAAATTTGTCCGTTTAGATTATTTTTTTATTACCTCCAGATTGCTTAAGAACTCTAGGTTCGACATCTTTCCTAAAATCATTTTGGACCACAACCCTATTATGTTGGAGATAGAACTGGAACAAAGTGGTACTCCTATTAGTCGACCGTGGACGTTTGAACGTAAACTATTAGCTGATCCAATCTATATTGAACACATGGGGAGGTGGATCACCGAATTTCTGGAGTTTAATCGTGGATCCACGTCTGTACAGATGGTCTGGGATGCTTTTAAGTCTGGGGTGCGTGGAGAGACGTTGTCTTACTCAATTAATAGCCAAAGGAAATCACATAAGTAATCAGCAGATCAGTTTATGAAACTAAAAGAACTTGAATCCAAACTAATAGTAGCTTTTAAGTCTTCTCAAGATATGGAACAAAGAAAGGTAGATCTGGCCATTCATAAATCAAAGCTCTATGAGAACTTTGCCAGAAAATTAGCAGCACAGATAGCAGTTTATCACTCGCAAATTTATGAGATGGGGGAAAATGCAGGTCGTATATTAGCAAAATAAATTTGGCAAAGGGAGGTTCTCAATTCTATAGATAGTATACAGGACGAGACAGGACAAATCCATGAAAAATCTGATGAAATCTTGGAGGTTTTAAGACAATATTATAGCAAATTATATAAGGATGAAGGAACACTCTATTCCTCAGATTCTCCCTTCGATTTCACTGGTAGCATGGAGATATCTAAAATAACGCTAGATAAGGCTGCAGATCTAGAGAAAGATATAACATGGGAAGAAACGGAGGCTGCTATTATTTCTCTTGCATTAGGAAAGGCCGTGGGCCCGGACGGTATTCCGTTAGAATCCTACAGGATGTTTCTCCATCTTTTGAAGGAAGATCTGTTGATAACTTTCCAAGCAGCACAAAAGGGCATTGCTCCGGAATCATGGCGCCAGTCAACAATTTTGGCCTTTCTGTAAAAAGATAAAATACCTTCCCTGCCTGCCTCCTATAGACCTATATCTTTAATTAATGCTGATAGCAAGGTCTATTCAAAGATTTTAGCCTCTTGAATATCAGCTTTAATTCCATCTATTGTTTCTCACTTTCAGCATGGATTGATTCCAAATTGCGACACCACCGATCATATTTGTCGCTTAATAGCTCTTGTGTATTGGGCTCAGGCAACTAAGACGGCAGAGGGAATTACCCTGTTGGATGCCAAAAAAGCATTCAACAGGATAGCCTGGACGTATTAATGGGATATACTCTGTCAGAAGGGTTTTGGCCCAAAGATGATCTCTGCGTTAAAGGTTCTCTATGTTTCTCCAACAGCCGTTATTAGACTGGCCAGTCAGGAATCGGTTCCCTTTTCTATTTCTCGTGGAACAAAGCAAGGGTGTCCGTGTTCCCCGCTACTATTTGCTCTTTATATTGATGTATTTGTAAACAAGCTAAATCAAGCTGGGAATATCAAGCCAGTTCAAGTCTCTCGTATGAATTATAGGGCCCTCGCTTATGCGGATGATATAGTAGTAGTAACTACAGATATTAAGCGAGCAATACCAAGAATAGAGGACTTGACAACTCAATTTGGAGGCATTTCAGGGTAGAAATTGAATATTTCCAAGACTCAAACACTATATATTGGCCAAGACCCCCCGGCCGATATCAGAATTGAGACAGAAGTCACATATTTAGGCATTAAAATCGCATTGCCACTCTTCACTAATCTGGAATTAAATATAAATACAGTGCTGAAAAAAGTAAATTCAATGCTGCAAAGAATATTCCATTTCCATTTATCTTTATATGGTTGTGCCAATGTCTTAAAAATGTCGGTACTCCCCAAATTTTTTTATATGTTCCATGCTATACCACTCAAATTTCCTCTGACAAGTTTTAAACAACTAGAAAGGATGTCAGTTCTATTTTTATGGGGCTACAGGCATCAGAGACAGGCATATAAAAATATGATACTGTCTAAAGATCGGGGAGGTTGGGGTATTCCGCATTTTTTGTTTTATTATCTAGCGTCTGTTCTGCAGTTTATTAACCCATTGGTGATTGGTGAAAGGGCACAGATTCTAGTATGCCACTCCCCTTCTATTTAAGAATTTGTATTAGGGGAGGAATGTCGAGTCTTCCTACTTAAAGTGATGGAACCCAGCTATTACAAAAAAACGAAATTTAAGATTTTGAAATCAGCTTATATGGTGTGGAGACTAATTAAGCGACAGTTTGGTATCGCTAAGGTTACTGCTTACACACCTTTGGCAGCACCAGGCATTCTCCCCCCAATTTTTTATGACCCTGTATTTAATAGATGGCGTAGGAAGGGAATTCATTATTGGGCGATATAATGCTGGATGGACGCCTTGTTTCTTTTGCTGAGCTACAAAATAAATGTAATCTAGTAGAAAGGGACCTTTTTAAATATCTACAGATCCGTAGTTATATTAATGCACTAGGTTCCCAAGCGGAATTTCAATTGCAGAGAATTCCCTTTTATTGATAGTATGTTTAGGAAAACACCGATCGGACAGTATTATAAACTTCTTATTTTTTCATGTCCGGATGATATAGAGGCATGTCAAACCAAATGGTCAATAAAGCTAGGTAGGAATTCAATTAATATAGAGGAATCAATTAGCTTAGCAAATAGAATTTTAATTACAGGAAGATCGCGTACACAGCATTATATGGCTTTATTTGATCTCTATTATACGCCTGGTAAGATATCTAAATGAGAAACGACTGCTGGGATCACTTGCAGTAGATGTGGCGAATTTGCGACCGATGCATTACATATGTTCTTTTTGTGTCCAAAATAGTCTGATTTATTTTCTTCTATTGAACAATTCCTGGGCACTATAATGGGGTCAACAATCATTATAATGGGGGAATTGGTATTGATAGGGGTAACGTCAGATAAACGTTCTGAAGCCAGGAAAAGTTTTCTGTTCATCTGCATGGTGCTAGTGCGCACTTTCATTAAGCATGACTGGAACAGTCCTGTTCCCCCGTCTTTAGAGACATGGCGTTCTGGTTTATTAGCTATGTATAATTTGGAAGTGGGTATATATAGGACTAAGGGTCGGAAAAAAGGGTCCATGGGAATGAAGATCTGGGTGCCGGTCGCGGACTGGATATAGGAAGAAATTGCTTGTTTGTAATTTTATGTATTCAGATGTAAATTTCCTTTTTTTAATGTAGTATGTTATTTTCTTATGTAATACTTGTTGTTTTCTGCTCTGCTCTTCTTGCATAAAATGGGATAAAAACTCAATAAATAAAATTTTAAAAAAACACCTAAAGCAGTTGTGTATTCTTGAACTAACCTAGAACAGACATTAGTAGAGGAATCTTCTCCTTTAAAAATCCTGCTTAGGAGGTGGCCAAGATGGCGGAGTGAGCGGACGCATTTCTTCGAGCTCCGCTCCCACCACCCTACAGCATTGCATAAGGCATCCTTCAACATCTGGATCCCCCGTCAGAAGCTGCACGGCAGAACAGCTTCTTCGGCCGCGAACGGTAGGGCACCTTGTTAGCCCAGGAAAGCGGGACCGAGAGACTGCCGTCTGTTCCGAGGCGCTGGGCCTGCTGCAAGGCATGTTGGAGACCTGGAGGGCACACTCAAGTAAACGTCGCTGCAGGACCCGGGGTGATCCCCTGCCCAAGCAGCTTGCCATTGATGCCGGTTGGTGGGCAGCGCACCGGATGATGTTCGGGCCTGCATCACGGCCTGTGCCAGCCACAGACATCACGCGAGCCTGCAGGCTCGTTAGGAGCACCGGATCCGGCCGCCGGAGGTGAGCGGGGCCTTCTCTGCAGCACTACAGTGCGAGGGAGAGCCCTGGAAGTCGAGGGTTCTCGCAGAGCCGGTTCACCAGCTCTGATGTGCCCGCATTTGGTAGCTTGGGACTGCATCACAGCCTGTGCCGGCCGCAGACATCAGGCGAGCCTGCGAGCTCATTAGGAGCACCTGATTTGTCCCCCTTGAGGTGATCGGCCCTTCACTGCAGCAATGCAGTGAGAGGGAGAGACCTGGAAGTGGTGGGTTCTCCCAAAACTGGTTCCCGGGCCCGACGGGGCTTCTGATGTGCCTGCAGTTGGATAGCTGCCTACCTGGGGCCTCTGGAGTGTGGCTGAACCTAGGAGCTGTGACGACAGCGCAGATCAGCACAACTTGAGGTGATATGGCGACCCCTCCAGTGGTAAATGTGGGGCAGCTGTGGCTGAGGCCGCTGGGACACAAGTAGACTAGAGAAACCATCTTGTGCCTTTCTGCAGGCGAGGCCTACTGCGAGGGGAAGGTACTGGAGCTTTTCACTCTCTACTAACTCTGAAGCTTCTTTGTGGCTGGATTGGAACAGGGCATTGCTACACTTCTGTGGCTGCTGGTACTGAGGACCGACCTGGTGGGACTTTACCTTAGCAGTACCTGCGAGTACGGGAGGCTGGTCCCAGCGGCAGCGCCCAATGGGGCCTACATTCTGCCACCCCCCCCGGGGGTGAGCCTCCTCCGGGAGTCCCATAGGACCTTTTAATCCTTGCCGCCACAAGCAGAGAGTTTAGCAGAGTTGGGCCTACTTTAAGTGCGGTGTGGTCCACGGGCCCCTGGTCACAGCAGCGATACTTCTGGGGGCCAGCGCACTCTCACACCTCAACACCCAATGTCCGGTGCCTAAGCTTCCCCTTTCTTGAGGACCCGCATGCCGTCTAGTCTGCTTGACCTCCTACTCTCACAATGGTGGCGTCCAAGAATAAAAAAGATAGATCCATCCGGTATCTCCTGATGAAGTCTGCACTCTTCACCCGGGGGGATGACTCTGACAGCACAGTTACGAGGAAGTTCCTGGAGGCCCTATTCCCTTCCCGAAGAGGGGATATCTTGGTCATCAAGACGGACCTGCAGGCAGATGTCTGGGAAGTACAGTGAGACATAGATGCGGTGGGAGAACAGGTTGCCGCACTGGAGTACTCTGCAACAGTCAGGGATGAAGAAATTGCAGCGCTTCAGCAACAAATTCTGTGGTTGCGGGACCACCACTTAGACCTTCAATTGCACTCCAAGGACCTGAAGAACAGATCGTGAAGGAAAAATATCCGCATTCATGCAGACCCAATGGGGAAAGAAGGGGAAGACCTTGAGGGATATGTACAGGACCTCCTCCATGCAGTTCTGGGCATCCTAGCAGAGTCCTCCATCAAGATCAATCACAGTCACCATTTTGGTGTGCCTTGTCAGCCGAATCGCCCTCCTGTGGACATCCAGATCTGTGTCCAAAACTTCACAGTGAAGGAGGAGATCCTCAAAGCGGCCCACGCTTGTCAACCGCTGCGCTTCAGGGAGCACTCTCCTCAGCTTTTCCAGGACCTGGCGGCTAGTACACTCCAAAAGAGAAGAGGCTTTCGTCCCTTCACTAGCCACCTATTCTTGAAAAATATCTCATATGCCTAGGGCCACCCCTTTCCCCTCATCTTCCGGCTTGATGGTAAGCTGTAACATGTCCCTTCTTTGCATGAGGCATGAAAGGTTCTGAACTTGTCTATCGATGACGTATCCTCTGATTCTGAGGCCTCCGAGCATGGCACGCAGAGACCACCTAGACGCAGTCCCAGGGGTGGCTGAGACCTACAACACCTTTGCCCAGACACAGTCACAATCGTCTTCTTCGGAACTTGGCTGGCGCAGTAGAAGAATCCTTGGACACTAACAACTGACGGTAAGGAGTTCCTGGGGCTGTTCTATCCTTCGTGGGTCCGGCGGGGGCGGAGGGCCTCTTCCAAGAGACATTCTTCACTTCTTTGGTTGTCCTATTTGTCTCTTGCCCAGTGTTCGAGATGGACTTGGTACATTACTATTTGTTGTTGTTTACTTTTTATGGTGTTTGTTTTTATTATTTTTGGGTTGGGTAGGTCCTCTCTCCGAGGAGCTTCCGATCCTGAGTTCCTTGGCCAGGGCTCCTCTGTCTACACACGCGCCCCTCTATGGGTCTTGTTCCCCGCTGATGGTTACAATGCCCTAGCCATGGCACTGGATGGCTCCTTTCCATTTGATGGCAGTCCAATTGGTTAGTCTCAGCGTCAGAGGTCTTAACAATCCCACTAAAAATAAGGCTATGCTCTCATTACTCGAACATATGAAAGGGGATGTGTGCCTACTCCAAGAAAGTCACCTCATTCATTGCGACACACGCCGCATGGAGCACAGAGGGTTTCCTTTGCAGTTTTGGTCCTCGGGGTAAAATAAGAAGGGTGGGGTGGCCATCCTTCTTTCCAAGCACTTTCGAGGCTCAGATGTAGGTACAGTGGTGGAGATTAAAGGGCGCCTCCTTGTGCTGCGACTTCGCATAGGCTCCTCCAATATTACTATAGCCTCATTGTACAACCCCAATGAGCAGCAAGAGAAGTTTATGCTGAATTTCCTGGCCGGGGTTCTTCACACAACTGATTCCCTAGTGGTGGTGGGGGAGAATTCAATCTGGGTATGGATGCAGGGATGGAACGCTCTTGCCCAAGATCAAGCAGTGCTGGCGCCATTTCGGGGAACAGGAGTGGGTGGCTGGAAGACGGTGGCATCAGTGATGCCTGGCCTTGCTTACACCCTGACGAACAGGAGTACTCCTTCTATTCTGCTGCCCATAAGTGGTATGCCTGATCGGACCACTTTCTTGTTACTCAAGCGGCGTAGGCCCGTACCCTGGCCTCTACCATAGAGGCCCACTCCCTCTCGGACCATACTCCTATCACTCTTTCCTTGCGCCTCCATCTCGGGCCACGGTCCCCATTACACTGGCGGGACTCCCTCCGCAAGATCGATTAGCTGTCGACTTTGACTTGAATAGGGGTATTTAGCCATACAAAAGCAATTGCAGGTATTTAGCATACAAAGAGGTTTGTTGTATTTGTGTCATTCTCCGTTGAAGTGAAGGCGCAATGTTAATAAGGGAAAAATTGACCGCATCATGAGCCCAGAAACATGTGGGTAGTCTGTGTGGAGTATCTATGAGGGGATATGGTCCACTCTATATAAGGGGGAGGCTTGGAGTAATGTGAATGAATGAGTGGAATCGTTAAGGATCATCTCTCACCTTATTCTAGCAATGACTTATTATGCTCTATAGAGAAGGCTGAAACTGAAAGGTGGTTAATAAAAGTAGGACATAGAGGATGTTGTTAAGTTGCCAAGTTGTTTTGATACATGGAATGTATAAGATTGGGTCATTGATTATAAATATTTGTTTCACTTAGGGGCGAAGGAAATATAACTGACATAACCACAGAGACAGAAATAGTGTGTCTTGATAAAGATGATGTGAAAATATTGGAGCCATCGGAACACCTTGATGCTATTGAAAAGAACAATTTAAAGACTGACACGAACAGGCATAATATTCATTGGATCAAAGTATTAACTGTGTGTCTTTGAGTCTAATTGAATGTGCAACTGTAATTGGCAAGGGTTGGGTCTTACAATTGTTTGTCTCTATTATGCTGGTCATAATTATAAACTGTCCATTTACTTTTTTTGTAAACTATATGTAATGCACATTTTTTAATATTCAGAAAGGACTGATTTTATTGTGTCTCATTTGTATATTTTCATGTGATTTTATATTTTGTACAATTGAATGTGAACAAAAAATCTCTTTTTTAATAAAACATCATGACAAAGTATTGGATATAACATTCAATATTTTACATTGGTAATTAGGGTATCTAGAACAATTGGGTCAAGGGAATCTTTTCTGTTTTGGAAAAATCCAAATACTCCAAGGTCTGGGCCCCCTTTATCTCCATATTATCCCCGGAGTTCTGAGAAATATCATGCCCTGCCTATTTAAGGCTTCTGAAGCGGATTCTATTTTTACTTTGAGCTGAAACTTGTTTCCTACCTGATTGCCTCATACTCTTTTCCCTCTCCGGTCCACCACAGCATTTTGCCGATTGTTGTGGAGGGCGGTACTTTTACTTTGCTTCGTCACCCTCCTGGTGACACATTTCCAGGGGTGGAGGGGCAGGACTGGTCACTTTGCCGGCATTTAGGCATGAGTAGACCGCGGATGTGCAACGGACGCGTGCCGTGCCAAGTGCAAGCCCGTCTGCGCCTGTCCACGCCTGGACGCCTGCCAGATGCCAGCAATGCTGCTGGTTTTGGGGAAAAAATGCTTTCCTACTCTCTGGAAGAACTTATATCCATCAAGACAGCGAGTGAATCCTTCTTTCCTTCCCTGTGCAGTCTTGCCGTTTGCTGTAGAAGCTGTGGCGTGGCTTCAACACATGGATGCACATGTTGGCATCTCCTATTTTTCTACATCATCACAGCTTGGACATCAAACTGCTCAGTCTCAATTGCCGGTCTTTAGTCAAACACTATCTACATGTATATGACCTGCTGTCTGACGAAGCTCCTGATGTTCTTTTTCTGACAGAGACATGGCTATCTTCTGACACAGTGGCAGACCCAGGGTTGGCACTGCCCCCAGGGTATCACATCATTACCCTTAACTGGGAGACAAGAGGTGGCGTTGTGGCAGTTGTGTTTAAATCATGTTATACCTTCACGTTTGTCAAGGAAGATGTACCAGGGTGTGAATGTGGTCGGTTCGGGATCTCTTTTAACTCTAATTATACCATGTCCGGCTTATTGGTGAATCGCCCTCCAGGGGCCTCGAAGGAGTGTAGGGCTGCAGTGGTTGACACAGTAGGTTCGCTGGTGGTAAGATGTGCTAACTTCCCTGTCATTGGTGATTGAAACTTGCATCTTAAGAACCCCCACGACCTAGAAGAAGCTCATTTTTTAGCTGATCCAGCTGGTATACTGCCCTACCAATTCTGCTGGACACCTTCTTGACCCCATCTTCTCCAACCTCCAGGGCCTCTCTGTCTCAAACCCTACGCGTTGCGCTACTTCGCAAACTACACCCAGGGTTAGTCTTTAGGGGGAATCTTCCCTTTCAGGAAAGTTATTACTGCCTCATTTTTTTCCATCACTAAAGGTGACGGAGCACCTGCACCCTATTCTCTCTGAGGTTTAGCTTTTGGCCATTGCACAGAAATCTTTCACAAATATACTGGAACCACAATGTCAAAAAAAGTATAGGTCCTTCAACAACACCTTTGAAATTTCAATAAACCTTTTCACTTGCTCATATCACTGCACTGGCTTGTCTCTCAGCTTTAGAACATTGTTTGTACATGCTGTCAAAGCACCTCTATACCATGGAAGATGTACATAAGTTCCCCCAGTTGCTTCTCTCAGTGGATACTCTGTCACTTCTCCCACTTCCTCCTGCCTCGCTTCCATTTCCCTCTCTTTCTTTTCATGCTTCTTTGCCCATCTAAGTAATAACTTCCCCACATCTTTTCATCGGTGGATGCCTTTTTTAATTCAATTATATGATTTTGAATCCTTGTAATTCGAAATTCTCAAGAGCATGGTCATTAAATTCAACTGATAATTTCAATGCAAATTCGCATTATTGGTAAGATCAACATCATACTTATTTGCTATTCCTGACAAATAACTGTGTAGTAGCTGCTCTGCGGTTAATCTCTTTACATACAATGATATGTTCATGTCTTTCATATTGACCTGAAGGATCAAAATCCAAGCATCCTCAAATTAGTTCTCCTACATTATTATTTTTTTTTAATGTCTAAAGCTATATCCTTTTTAACTTCAGGGACTCTGCAGCTTCTGTGCTTCTTTCCTTTATCAATTCCTCAATCCAAGCTGACACTCCACCATCTCCACTTCCACTTCCAGGTAGCTCACTAGAACTCAATGAAGTCAAAAAGACCAAAGTTCTCCTCCATGTAACAAAGCTTGAAAGTTTTGTTGAGGCCTCCACAGCACTAGCTGTGCATTCTGTGTAGTCGGTATACTTTGACAACTAGAGTTGTCATCATTTCTAGGCTTTTTTCAATTTGGGCTGGTACCGTGGGGATTCCTTGTGACACAAGTGGGTCATTGTCAATGGAAACCACAGCTATTAGTCCTCGTTACTGATGGAACAATATGTAAAATCTTTAAAGTTTGTTCAATTGAAGCTGATTCAGATTGTACTGGAGCAGTAGGCACAGTCTGACTCACATTAGTGCTTATTTCTCCTGGATCACTACAAGTCACAGGAGGTGGTTGAGATGACAGCATTTCTCTCAGTATCTCATCTCCTGAATCAGTGTCTGACTCTTACCCTTCTTGCTTGGCTGCATTTTTGGCCTTCACCTTATCCTCTAATGTAATTAAAAGTCCCATACCTAGGAAAATGCAATGCACCCTCATCCTCTGAAATTCTCATCCTTTTTTGTGACACTGCATGTGCTGATTTTATTCTGTATATGTCACATTTTCAAATGGCCAGTCAAAAACTGTTTTAAAAGTCAGCAGCCCTTTATCCAATCTGTAATCCAGACTCAAGTTCACAATGCCCAATACTCAGCGCAACACAGAACACTAATCAACCAATACCAGCGCAAAACACATCAACACTATAACTTCAACCCTTGACTTTCCGCAGCATCCACCCTCCTTCACAATCTTCTCCATAACTTCGAACAACATTTTCAACCAATCTTTTTTGCGTAACTCCTTCCTAACCGAAAATATTTAGATCTTCACTCACTTAGAAAGATTCAACAATTGCAAGTGCCTTCTCGACCAGCGAAAATTCACACCAATTCATGCAACTTCACCCTAGTGTGCAATAAGGTTTCATCAGCATTAACAAAGTTAATCAACCACCAACACTTATCCCTACTGTTACTGATGGGACTGATGGTACCTCACTCCACATCTCTTATTCCCTTTGCAAACAAGATTAATATCCCGGAATCTTTTGACTCTTAGACACTGAAATCAACTTCTTCACAATGACAACTTTTAATACTGTTCCTGTAGATATCGATTTGTCCAAATATTACACATTCACTGTACTCTCACAACCACAATAACAAATGTATTCTCCCTATTAATACTCACAAATCCCCAAACATTGTCAAGACCATAACCGCTCATCACTCCATCCAGATTCGAGACTAATAAAATAGTCTTTGGATATTTATTTTGAAGATCTATTCTGGGTGTTAAACCAGCGATCTGCTAACAGAAACTGCTGGAGCTCAAAAGTACTCTCCTCCATGGCTCAGACCTTTACAACCACAAACAAATTGCAACACTAGCAGATCAGACGCAAGGACACCGAAGGACTGGAAAACACTATAGGATGCAAATGCCTTTGGCAGATTGTTGGTCCCATGGTTTGAAATCCCGGAATATCCACCCATAAGAAGGGACATTGTAAACAGATTGACCTGGAATCCTTGGGCATTATTGAATAGAACACTCACAACAGGTTTTTTAAATTGGAATGATGATATCTCCAGAGTAAACTGTGGATCCATTTCCCCACAAGGACCATTCATGACAGTATGATACTCGCCATAGTTACTTGGGTATTTGTTTGAAGATTCTAAAAGGAGAGGCACTTCATATTTGTCTTGATAAAGGTGGTCATTACTCTGTAAACACCCGTTGATGCTTGGGCTAAATTAAAACAAGTGTACCGGCCAGTCATTGTGATAAAAACACTTGGACTGCATACATGTCTGGCATTTGAGAGTTTTTTACCTGGATTAGTCCAAGAACCACTAATAAGTATACTGTTGTAATTGCTGTCTGTTTGTCTCTCTTCTTCTTTTGTTTGATCTTTCTTTTAGACTATACACTTTTAATACCTGGATATAGTGTATGTACTATTTGTAGGATTTGCATATGTGGTATAATATTTGTTTTTGATACTTGATGAATTTTTGCATCGCCCTCTTGATAAATTGATATGCTGTCTATGTAATATATACAATTGTATAATGATTTATGCATTTTAAATAATATGAAGATTTTTGAATTGTGTATAATGAACACATTTTTAATGGTTCCAACATTTTTTTTAACAACAAATTTTATTGTCTGAACTCACATATCATGCATAACTCTGTCATCCAGAGTCAACTGCCTCCATCAATGAATCATTAGAATCGTCAGTTAAATTTTAAAGGATGAATAGCAATTGAAACCCCCATAAGGCATGCCAAACACAGGATGCAGTAATTGTGCAACCCCCCAACCCACACCCCTGGCGCCCTCCCTGATTGCCAGCTTGCCCACCTGAAGCATATACAACAAACACATTACGACTCCATGTGCATATCACGCCGACTGTCATTGTTCATAGTCCATCTCCTCATACTGTCGGGAGGGTGGCCTCCTCTGGCGGTGGGTCCAAGTCCAGACTCCGGTTCTCCGCCCACCGTTTCCAAATTTTTAAATGCTTCCTGGGACATCCCCTTGCTATAAATACAGGCTGTTCTATACCCTTGCAGAAGTCCATTCCGTTCTTCCAGGCTGTGAGCGTTGAGGTCCGGGGATATCGCGTTTCGCCAGTGTAAACCCCAGCAGCATAAGGTGACGCTTGTACCTGTTTCTCCCAACCCCAGCCATGACATGAAGAAGTGCAAGCTTAGGGTCTCTCTGAATCTCCCAGGACAAAACCTCGACTAAGCAACGATGGACCCCATCCCAGAACCTCTGAAGCGATGCACACTCCCAAACTGTGTGTATTAGTGTACCCACTGCTAGACCACAACGAAGGAATTCGGGGGACGCTACCAAACCTGCCTTCCATAAACGCTGTCGGGTGTAGTATGTGTGGTGTAAATAACGGAACTGAATAAGTCGCAGGCGCGTGGAGATGGCCACTCCCCTGGGACTTTCAAGGGCCTCCACCTAGTCTTCCTCGTCTAAGTCCCCGACGTCCCGCTCCCAGTGGGCCCTAAGGCCGCTCAAGTCCGAGGAGCAGTGACAGCTTCTTGTCTGGCAGTTCTCCCATGAAAATGTTGGCTTCTAAGGGACTGAATTCGGGGATCCGTTCCAGAGCCACTAATGAGGGAGCCAGGGCATGGCGAAACTGGAGGTACTTATAGAACTGGGTGCGGGGCATCCCGAAGTCCTCCTGCAGGTTTGCAAAGGATTTAAGGGTATCTCCGGACAGTACATCGCCCAGGGTTGAGATGTCAATGGCGTCCCATCCCCTGAAGCCCATCAAGGCATTTAGCAAAGGGAGCCGACCATTGCGCCAAAGGGGGGCTTCCTGCGTAAAGACACCCCACCAGCCCATCCGCCGCAGTGCCTGCCTCCACACATGAAAGACCACCTGCGTGGCCAAGGGAAGAGTTCTCTGGAGGGGAGCCGCATACAGCAGCATATGCAAGGACGCCGAGCCCATTAAGTGTCTCTCAACCGCATAGGCCGGGTCTCCCCTGTTGCTATACCACCAGTCGTTCAATACCAGGAGATGCCCCGTTTGATAATACGAGTGCACGTCCGAGGTAGCCAGGCCTCCGGTATATGTTGACAAAAAACACGTTCTTAGAGCCACCCGAGCTACGCCCCCCCTCCCATAAAAATCCGCTCAGGGCCGAGTTAAGTTGCCAAAACCAGCGGGGTGGAATCACATGGGGATGATTCTGCAGTTGGTACACCAGGCGTGGGAGCGCCACCATTTTAAAAATAGCCGACCTGCCGTGTATAGAAAGCGGCATCCGCGCCCAAACCTTAATGTCCTCAAGCACCCGTTCCCACACCGGAGTTATGTTGCGGTCCCGGGAGACAGCCGCGTCCTCAGACAGGAAAACCCCCAGGTATTTCACCCCGCCCGTCGCCATCTGGAGGCCTGACGCCCATTCCCCAACGCTCCGCTGACCACCCAGCATCCACAGCGTGGATTTGCCCAGATTCGGTTCCAACATTTTTTTAATAAAAGATAGGTGGCATTCCAGTATTCAGTGATTGTCTTGTGGCATTGCAAATATAGGTATATGGGTGTTTTTTATGATTGACATGAATGGTTTGTAGTATATTTGAGATGAATGGTTGAAAAAGTATTTTATTTGGTTACCGAAGGGAATTTATCTTCTTCTTTGACTATGGGGAACCCTCCAAGCTCCGGAGAAGTCAATGGACCTTTACCACCATCTGGAGAATTGTAGCTACCTAAGAAATAAACTCATTAAAACATCATGGACATTTATAATTACGATGAGTCAATGAAGAGAGGTTAAGTTTAGTTTTAAAGGCTTTATTTTTATGTATAAGGGTAAAATCTTAAATATCATTATTCAGTTCAGTAATTTACAGAAATAATAAAAGAGATTAGAAATCAGCAATTAAGTCATGTGTTCCATAAAGAAACCCAATAAGCTAGCTAAGGGACCTATTCTACATAAGAACCCATAAAGAGTTTAGTTGGAAAAGAGCGGAAAATAAAGGACGAACTTCTCATGAACAGTAGTTCTGGAAAACTCAGCCTAGTTCCCCACAATTTCAGTAGCCACCATTTAGATTGGCAATCTCTGCAGTAGCATCAATCACAAATTAATAAAGGAATCACAGCAAAAGATCTAAAGGAATCAACACTCCAGTAAGAAGAGTCTTGGGCAGAAGTGAAATACAGCACCAAGACTGCCGGATAGGTAAAGGGAAAGTAGAGGTGTGGTATATAACTAGTTAAGAACACTCGGTATTATAACCTTTTAAGACAAGTATCAATTCTTCGACAATGCTTTCACTCAATATCCGATCAAGACAGCCTTTATCAGTCATATGATACACCTTCTTCTGATTCCCAAAGTCTGTACTCTCGGCTTCTGGATTGATACTGTTTCTTTTTTTTTTTTTTGTCCTCATTAATCACTATTGATTCCAGATGTGGCCACCTTCAAGAACACAACAGTCCGTCTCAGGTTAGAAACCAAACCAGGCAGGGTATAGATTGTAACAACACAAGGTTGAACACTACCCTCAGAAAGATATGCCTTCAGGGGCCATCAAATGAGAAATCCAGATAGGAAGGGGTAAGTGCCACCACCACCATGCCCGGCTGAGGGTGCTGATATAAACCAAGGACACCAAACAAAAGAGTCCAGGTATTCAGTTTCGGAACCCCCAACAGTGAATAATCATTGGACCGGGGGAGAAAAAAACAAACAAAAAAAAAAACCCCGGGCTTCAGTTTATCCATATCAAACGGTGCCAAAAGGCTCTCTTGGCCTGGTTACCAGATCTTTCTAGGTCTATTCTTGAAACATGTAAAACCGAGATCTGCCAATCTTAAAATGCAGGTGGTGTAACCTCTTTACACTTTTTGCAGATCTCTCTCCAGGCAAGCAAAGCAGCATAGAACAAAATAATTTTTGCCTGACCTTGGAGCTCAGGCGAGAGCCCAAAGATAACCATAGCCAAATCAAAAGTAATTATAGTTCAAAGAGCATCTGAGAGAAAATGTCCAATATCTTCCCAAAAAGGTTTTAAAGAGGGACATTCGAAGAACATATGGGCATCTGACGCCAACGGTGATCCACATTTCGGGCACATTACAGGGTTTCCGGGATTGCATTTTGAGAGCCTGAGTGGGGAGTAATAGGCCCTATGCAACGTATATAGGTGGTTCCTACGTAACCAAGCCGGTTTTACAAACTCCCACAATGTTTTAAAGGAAATGGACCACAACTCGGTCACCTTATGACCCGGTAACGTAGAACCCCAAAGATGTTCTGGTAACAAAAAGTCGCCATCAAGTTCATCCAGCATCAAGTTGTACCACAAGGAGACTTCTTTCTTAGACGGTGGAGTGTCAACTATTTGTGAGACCAGATAACTATCGCCTCCAATAGGAAACCTATTCAGTAAAGATGGCCGCGCTAAGAAGGCTTGCGTCCAACCTGATATGTGGAGATATTTAAATCTTGAGAAGTTAGGACCCACTTTCTCTCTCAAGCACTCTCATGGGAGCAGGCTGCCCTCAGAGAACAAGTCCCCCAAAACCAGCAACCCTGCATCTTTAATCGGAATCGCCAAGCTATCACCCAGCCACTCCGGACTTTCCGGCAGTCCCCATAAGGGAGTCTTATCGCAATAATAGCCTATTTTTAATGTGCCCATCAGTTTGGCCCATGTTTTGGATACACCCTGTAGGATCTTTAACTTAATTTTCTTAAAAAAGCATTGATTACCAAATTTAAAAAATAAACCTGAATTACCTAAACCCTCCCCATCAATTAAGGCTGACAACAAGGCACCTACCCCCGAATCTAATGGCATCTTTAAAAGCATTCTAACATGCGATAATTGAAAAGCCCAGGCGCAGAGCTGGAGGTCCGGAGCCACCAACCCCCCTTTCTCTCTACGCCTCCTAAGTTTTTTCCAGGAGATCCGTGATTGCTTCCTGTTCCAGATAAAAGATGTAATGTCTGACTGGAACTTCGCAATCATGGCAGGTTCAAAATATAGTGGTATTGTATTAAATAAAAAAGAAATATTAGGTAGGATGGTCATTTTAACTAAATTAACCCTTTTTAAAAGAGTTAATGGAAGCATTTCCCAAGAACGCATTAACTGGCGGCAATGCTTTGCTACAGCAGAAAAATTAGATGTAACTAGATTATTTATATCCTTCGGGATATTTAAGCCCAAGTATCGCATTGAAGACCCTGACAAGATGTTAGTATCGCCGATGTTGTCATTCCAAACCAGGACTTCAGTTTTTGCAGCGTTCACCTAAGGAAGTAATTGTGGAAGTCGAGGTCGATGATCTTCCTACTTTCCCAGGCAGGTCTGAGTTTGTGAAAAAGAAGGCCTCATCCTATTTGTCTTCAGAGGTCAAAGTAAAGAGTCTAAGATCTGCCAAATCCTCTATAATTCTTGGGGGTAACCTGGGCGTGGGCTCCAAAATTACGTCTTCGCTCCGTTCCTATTTTAAGGTTGTCCCACAGGTGCTTGACTTAGGGGAGGATACTCTTAAGATGGCTACACTACCTGCTACATCGCCTGCATTATCTGTATTGCCTGCACTGCCTGAATGTGAAACTGTGACCCCTCCATCTGATGTTGCCCTCTCTTCTAACCAAATTTGTCTGTCCTCCTCCGAGGGATCTTTGGGCCCAGTGTCAACAGTCATGGCGATAGCCCTCTTGCCTGGGTCATCTGTTTCAGTCCTTGATCCTATTAGCCCTGATTCTCAGGTGGGTCTGCATGGTGATTTTCCTGATCAGCAAACACTGGTTATACCCACAGGGGTCCCTAGTAGGGTTGGTCTACCTGAAAATGTACATCCAGGACCCTCAGTGCAGATATCTACCTCTGCAACAGACGGGCAGGCGGCTATTTTAGACCCCTAGTAGTAATGTTTTCTTCCTTGTCTCAAGACATAAAAAAGGGGTTTGGAGATTAGGAACTATTGTGAGCTGCTGGACAATAAGATAGATGGTCTTACTGCCAGAACCGGATCCCTGGAAGAGACAGTAGCAGTTTTAACGGTTCCTTTGGACCAGGCTAAAGATGACATCTCTAAACTTAAAAAAATGGATATGGATTTAGCCGACAGAATGGAATTGTTGGAAAACATTTCGAGGCAAAGTAATATCTGCACTCTTAATGTCCCGGAGGGCTCTGAAGGGTCCGAAATTAAGCAATTTATTGTCCTTCTGTTAAAGGAGTCTTTGCCCCTAACCCACTCAGTGGAGGATCTTGCCCTTGATATCCAACGAGTACATAGGGACTCCTTTCGACGTAACCCACAAAGGACTACACCATGCAAAATTCTAGTGAATTTCCATACGTACGCTTTGAAGGAGCATATTCTAAATCTTGCCCTGAAACAACGTTCACTGGAAGGTAAAGGATTTGCCTTCCTAATAAGATCTGATTTATCACGCACCCCACTTGAAAAACAATGGGAATTCGGGAGGCACTTGGATGCCTTTAGGGGGTTGGGGGCAACAGCGCAATTGATGTTCCCGACAGCTTTGAAAGTTATGCACAATAATAAAATGTTTAATTTAAGATCTGTGCAGGCGGCCGACGAGCTCTTACTGTCATTGGGTAGCAAATCCTAGGAGATCCCGAGTGAGTTCTTGTATATCAGGAGTAGGGTATGGGTAAGCATTTGAAAAAAAAAAAGGAGAGAAAAAAAAATAATTTTCTGTGTAAAATATATATTAAAAAAAACAGAAGGAAATAAAAAAAATGGGTGTAGGAAAACACAAATTAGAGTGAGTATTTCACTATTTTTTATATGGTGCTGACATCTTTAAATTCTGGTCTCCGTTTTGTTTTTTAGGCACAAAGAGAGGTAGGGGGGCTCTTGCAGGAGCGCAGGGAGGGGTGCTATTCTACTGGAATTTTCCGGTTAGAAATAGCAAGGGTTCTCCAAGGGGAAGGGGAAGGGGAAGGGGGAGGTGAGGGAAGAGGGCACAGGGGTTTGTGGGTGGGGTGGGTGATAGGAAAAAAACAAAAAAAAACGCATTTTTCAAGTCTTAGTTCATTTGTATTTATGGTGGTCCGTTCTGGCATTTTCATTGTGCTGGTTTAAATATAGAATGGTCATAGGGGTAAGGCGGATGTTTTTTCTTTATGGGAGATATTAAAATCATTTCCTGGAACGTTAATGGTTTGCGTTCTAAACCAAGAGCTAATAAAATCTGGCAGTATCTGCGTGACTCTGAGGCTCAGATAATAATACTCCAGGAACCTCACTTGACCCTTGCTGAATCTACGGCAGAGATTAATAAAAAGAGGTGGATTGACTTTGCAGTCTCCACTTCGCAAAATCTTAATATCAGAGGAGTATCGCTTATCTTTAAAAAACAACTTAAAGCGAGGATGGTAAAGCAGATTGTCGACCCAGGTGGCAGATAGGCAATTGTTATGGTCTGTATTGCCGATGCCCAGTACACTCTAATCGGCTATTATGGCCCTAATATAGATGATCCCTCCTTTTTGGAGACTATTGTGTTCCATCTTTTGTCATGTCCAAATCCTATCATATGGGCAGGAGATTTTAACTTTGTCCTGGACCCTTGTTTGGACAAATCTCCAAGCAGCTGCCCATTTGGTTCCTTCCAAATCCAGGTTATTTCTTCTTGCATCTATGAGACAATATGCCTATGTAGATATCTGGAGATTAAGATCAGGAAAGCAGCAGGGTGTTTCTTTTAGGAACTATAAGTACCACCACAAGTCTAGGATTGACTTTGTGCTGATAAGCCAAAGTTTGACCGACGCTGTAAAATCTATTACTTACCTTCCCCTACACTTGTCAGATCACTCAGCGATTTTTTTGGTGTATAAAGGGTCGTCTAGAACAGTTCCAAGAGGTTGGTCCTTTGATCGCTCTCTCCTTACGAACTCTGAGGATGTCTCCTATCTCAAAGCTGAGGTCCAAAGTTTTACTAGCATTAATGTTGGCTCAGCTGTCTTGGATGTTGTTTGGGACTCCCTAAAGGCCTGTTTGAGAGGTTTGATCACAGGGAAAGTGTCTTTCCGTACTAAACAATACAGGGAGGAGGTCGCTACCATCGAGGCAGAGATAGTTAAGATCCAAGCTGATATCGATTTACTGTCAAGCCCGTCTGAGGCTGTATACAAGCCGCTTAGAGAGAAATTGTTTAGTTTAAAATCATGTCTGGGGACTGTTCTTGGTAGGAGAATTCAGCAGAGATGGGAGGTCAGTAGGTTGGCACATTTTGAGTATGGGGAGGGCGCGGGCAAGCTATTGGCATGGAAGGCCAAAACAGAGCAGGTTCGGAACAACATTGCCACAATAGTTTCTGGAGGTTCTATAATCTCCTCAGACGAAGGTATTAGATCTGCCTTTAGAGATTTTTTTAACGGGATATATCATGAAGATAAATCAATTAATCCTGCTTTAGCCAATCAGTGGGGTAGTAAAATCTCTCTTCCAGCCCTATCCCGCTAGAAAAGTATGCTTCTAGATAGACACATTTCAGAGGAGGAGGTCAGGACTGCCATTCGGAGCAGTAAAAAAGGCAGAGCTTCAGGACCGGATGGTCTCCCGGTTGAAATGTTTAAACTTCTGGAGCAAGAGATAACACCTCTGCTGGTTGCTCTATTTAACTACATCTTGATAGAGGGTCATTATCCCCCTGAGTCATGGAATGGTGCCTCCATTACGCTAATTTTGAAACCTGGCTAGCCCGCCACATCATGTGGGTCCTATAGGCCAATTTCTATACTTAATGTAGATTATAAGATATTTACTACAATATTGGCCAGGCGGTTGGCAGGGGTTGCTCCTGAGCTGTTACAACAGGATCAGAAGGGGTTCGTAAAAGGACGACAGCTGTAGGAGCTAACCTACGATCTTATTGGGGCCATTGATATGGCCACGACTGCGTCCCTCCCCCTGGCAGCTATAACATTGGATGCCACCAAGGCCTTCAATATGGTAAATTGGATCTACCTTGCGGAGGCCTTGGTGAAATTTAACATCGGGAGGGTTTTCGGCGCACTATTGAACTTTTGTACAAAAGGCCCTTTGCTCGAGTCCTGGTTAATGGGGTACTTTCGGATCCGTTTAATATATCTAGAGGGACGAGGAAGGGCTGTCCCCTTTCCCATTTACTTTTTGATTTATACATTGGGCCCCTAGCACAACGCTTGAGGGATGCCCTAAATATTAAGCCTTTTGTATATCATGGCTGGGAGCGTAAAGTTGCACTCTATGCGGACGATGTGCTTATTTTGACATCTAATGCACAATCAGCACTCCCAGAAACCCTTTTAATAGCTCAGGAGTTTGGGGATATTGATACTGTTTCTTAGCAAAGTTATTATATGAGGAAATGTTCCAATGACAATCCTCTTACCTAAGCTAATGACGCATTATGAGTTTCAGCGCAGAAACAAAAGATAGTCATCAAATATGAAAACATATATCAAGTTAAGTTATAGTGTCAATAAGTCCATTATTCTTAGTGGAAATTATCTAACATGGGGTGAGAGGAACTAAATGCATTATCTTAAAGTCAGCATATCTCTAGGATGACATCAATGTTAGGCTGCTACACAAGATGTTTTACCATAAACAAAGGTTGAAAAGGTAGTCTCGGGCCTAGTCGCAGCACATGCTTAAGTACAGTTGCTTGGTGCATATTTCTGAAAAACATGCAATTATAAATGAAGCATTTCTAATAACATCTTTCATATATACATGCTGGCTGCAGTGACTTTTATTCAAAGATGGTGCGAGATGTCAGACAAGATGACGCGTTTCGGCTACCGTGTAGCCTTGCTCACATAACCCCGCTGCTCAAACAACTTGATTTAAATACATTGGTGACAGTGCTCCCGTGATTACTTGGACTACACAGGTCATAGACAGTGAAAATATACTGCGGTAAAAACTACAAAAAAAATTTCTAATTTGGTCATTCTAGATCAAATGCATTTATATTGAGCATTAGACAATTATTGTGTCAACTATTCATCAATTCGGCTGATTTAAAGATGTTGTCTGTACCAATACATTTGTTTTGAAAATTGTAAACAACAGATTTTGTCAAATAATCGGAGAAAGGCATTATTGCTTGTACTAATAAAATTATAATACAATCATGGGAATAACCACATTAATTCCTTGGTGCCTCAAGGTCTTATTATGAGCATATAAAATTTAGAGAAATGCAGTGCACAAATGCATAAAATTTATACCAAACTAGAAAAAACATGTTGTCATATAGTCGAAGCATTACTCTGACTTAATGCCAAATTTACCTAAACAGACCTTAAATAGCCTATTGGTGCCCACTGTTTGATAACGCCTTAACTCCACAATACGGTCGCAGTATTGAAAAAACAATATGTGCAGGGTGGTCTTAATGTGCAAATAAAGTGTAGTGTGATTAAAAAGATCAGTTGTCGTACTAAACCAGCAGGTGTATCACGTACACTATATAATGCTGGTTGAGAAGGATAGGCATAATAGAATCTTCCATAGACTATAAATATCACCCCCTTGAACTATGCAGGGTCACTTTCCGTGGGCGAATGTTTAGCAATCTTATTGGAAGACAATTAAATCAATCAAAATGGAGGATTTCATGTCTAGACAAAAGCTAAAAATGTATGTAGAAAAATTGGTATCAAAAGATATAAATATATATAATTCAAACTGATAAATTGGGAAAGGATCAGGCATCAGGAAAGCAGTAGTAAATCTTACTCAATATATAGAATGAGTGGAGTGAACATGGACTTGTTACAGTGTACTGAAACAATTCATTAATCATAAAGGGTACACCAGACTTCATGGGGTCAGAACCAATGACCTTACAAAAAATGATGAATATCTTCACAGATATTTAACCCATTAGGTGTCTTACAATTAAGTTTGGGAATATATTTGGTCTCCAGTTGTCGCAACCTTTTCTCGCGATCACCACCTTGTTTGCTCAAAGGCATTCAATCAATGACAAAATATTGAAGCATATTTAGATTGCTACTGTGTTCTTCATTGATGTGGCGGGCCACTGGATATGTACTATTCGAATTTACAGAAGCCCAAAGGTGCTGTGGTATTCGTTGGTGAACTGGGAGCTTAGTGCTCCCCGCGTAGCGGAGTCTGCAGCCACATTGCAACACGTAAACCGCATGATCTGTGCGGCATGTGTAGTGTCCTTTTAGTCTTACTGGTGCATTGGAAAAGCCATCAGTATAGGTCTTGGTGTTGACACCAAACTTGCAGGCACGGCATGTGTTACATTTAAAAAAGCCCAAACTAGCTGTAAGCCAATTTTTGTTGATCTCCAGTCCCAGGCTGGGTCTAACCAAATGACTTTGCATCGATCTAGCTTTGCGATAAGTATGATTTGGTCTTATAGGTAATGTTTGTGCCAGGACTGTGTCGGTCAGTGTAATTGGCCATTGGGCATTGATAATACTTTTTATAGCTTTTGCCTGTCTGCTATATGTAGATATAAACCTACATGGTGCCATAGTGCTTGTTCTCTACTCTGCAGCAGGAGTATTACCCTCCGGTATCCCTGTTTGTGACGAGCTCCTGTCTTGTTGTGTGAAGAGCAGTTCATTCCTGTCCCTAGCGTTGGCCTTAGCTAATGCAGAGTCCAACAATTTGGCTGAATAGCCATGTTGTAGCAATCTGCTTTTGGCTGCTTGTTGCGCTGTTGTCATAGCTATGGTGGTACTGCACGCTCTGCGTATTCTTAGGAATTCTCCATATGGCAGGCTAATGATGGTATGTTGTGGGTGAAAGCTGGATGCATGTAGCAAGGAATTTCCTGCTGTGGGTTTGTGATACAACTGTGTGGTGATCTGATTATTCTCAATAATCACTGCAATGTCCTAGAAGTTCACTCGTTGTTGATCTATGTGTGTGGTAAACTGCAAATTCAATTCATTATCATTGATGGTATTGACAAATGCTTGTGCTTCAAATTCACTGCCGTTCCAAACAATAAATATCTCATCTATATATCTCCAGATATACATCAGATGTCTGTCAGCCAGATTCTTGTGACTGCCCCTGAGTACATGCTCCTCCCACCAGCCCTCGTGTAGACACGCGTAGCTGGGGGAGAAGCATGCACCCATGGCGACACCTTGTAGCTGTTTAAACACTTTCCCATCAAACAAAAATAATTTGTTATACAGACATAGACAAATCATGCTCAGTAACATTTTGTTATGATTATAGAATGATATGTTTCTATTTTGTAAAAAATGTTCAGTTACATTTAAACCATCTTCATGTCTGATACTTGTGTATAGGGAACAAATATCAAGAGTCATAAGGAGATAATTTTCTGTAATGGAATCCAATTTGCAAAGGAAGTCATTAGTGTCTCTTAGGTATGTAGGCAGAGAAATCACGTGTTCCTGTAGATAATGATCCACATATTTCGATGTGTTTTCAAAAACACTGTCTCTGGCAGAAATAATGGGACGTCCGGGGACTGGAGTAGTTAATTTATGGACTTTTGGAACGAAGTAGAAGGGAGGTAAGGTGGGAAACTCCTTATTTAAAAAACAAAATTCATCTTTCGTGATTAATCCTTCACTCTTCCAAGCCATCAGTTGTGTTTTATATTCCTTGTTAACCCTATTCACTGCCATACCATTAGATTGTTCATAGCACTCTACATTGTTCAGGTGCCGGTATACCTCTGTTTTATATTCACTTTTATCCCAGAGAATCAAATTTCCCCCTTGTCAGAGTTCTTTACTACCACAGAGTTGTTATTTTTTAATTTTTCCATTAATTGAAAATACTGTTTGGATTTTGAGTCTTTGTGTCTTTGTTCTGCCCTTATTGTCTTGATATGCAATTTCTTAAGTTCTTCCGTGACGCGATCATGAAAAATGTCTAAAGCGTCATGCGGCATTATCGGGACAAAAGTGGATGGTGCCTTGAACGGGCTCCCGCCAGCAGCGGAAATTACTATTCCTTCCTCATCGGCTATTTGTTGGGTGCTAGCCGTTCCTTGTGAATTTTCAGTAGTATCTCTTTCCACATAAAGAACAACGTTTTTAAAAGGGGAATATGTTTGGTATTCAGTCTAGTGGGAGCAGGGACATCAGCAGAGTTGGCGGTTGATGTTGTTTGGTTTTTGATTTTGTAAAATTTAGCTAGTTTAAGCTTACGTATAAATTGGTATTTGTATTTGTTGAACAACATAAACTTTGTGTGAGGTGCCTAGATTGATTCCAAGCACCCCCACAGGATATGTTGGCCTAGAGAGGAGCTAGCTCACAGTGTCACCATAAGCACCCCTAACCCTACCAGGGAGCAAATGGTTTCTGGCAACTACTGAACATGATGATCGTGACCTCTCAGGGATCATGGTAACAGATCAGGACCTCTTGTTCAGACACTCATGCTCTTTTGTTCTCTGAGAAACATACAGAGAATACATACTGAGACATTTTGAATATATTTATTGAACCAATGTTATTCTTGTTTAAAATACACGTGCTGCGATAATCAGTAGACAGAAGCAGATGAAAGTGATTACAAAGACCGAAAGAGTAAATAGTAAATACAGTTCTACCATGGTGCTTAAACAATGTATACATGCAGGCATATAAAACAAAGCAGTAATCAGGTGTACTCCTACTATACAACCCTACTCTGTGTGTACCTACAGTGGGTGTGTGTGTGCAACGCCAAGAATTCCCCCAAGGGATGATCCAACCCCATTACCTAGAGGGAGAGAATGCAAGAACCGGTCATGGTCACGAACTGGACACCCCTCATAGAAATGTCAGACAGCTTCGTCGTGAAGTCTCAGCATGCAGGGCTCTCCAGTGTCAGCTGAAGTGCCTCCTCTGCTAATCCCATGAGATGCTGAGTTTTTATAATAAAGAGCATCCTTGTGATGTAAATATAGAATAGCAATGTTATGGATATGTAGATAGCCTTGTTGCCTCGTGTATGAGGATAGAATGGCATTTGTACATTTGTGCATAAAGGCCTTGTACTTGGTGTTCAAGGAATTATGATAATGTAAAGAGCTGAAAAATGTGCAGAGTAGTTTCAGAGAAACTAATCCAATATTGTCACGCATGAGAATATGTGCAAAGGGTCTCAGCAGATATTTTACTGTGAAAAAGAGGACAATGTAAGAAATGACCTGCTTCGCTATATGGACCTAACCCATGCACTTAACACCAACGTTTCACCCTCAGCTCTCTGTCAAAGCAATAATGGGTCTGTGGCACAAAAATCCATAAACTGCACAGGTGTGATTTTCCTCTCAAACCAAAGCACATATATTCTCTACTTTGTTTGCTACTGCCGTCAAAGCGAAGGACTGGAACTGCTGCATGTCCTCCTGCAGTATTCTGACAATAGCATGTTACAAAAAACAGTGGTCCCTACTCGTGGACACAATGGTATACTGAGCTAATAATCACACACCTGATAAGTGTTATGTCTTTTGTCCAGCCGGACAAGGAATTTATTTAACAATTTTCTTAATAAAACTGAATGAACACATTAATACCAAGTGGGCACAGCCGTGACCCACAACATTCAGACAAAACAACGAACACAATGGTAAAAGGAGCAAAGCAAAAATATGTCTGTGTACTTGTAGTCAGTGTTACAGACAAGATTGTCATAACCAAACCATTGCATTTCACAATATTTTAAATGCCATATTGCATAAGAGGGTTTTTTGGTCGACGACGTTTCGATGCCTAAGTTAAGTGAGGATAGTGAACGCGTTCTGTTACAAAAAGAAGCGTATCTGATTTTAAAATTTAACAGTACAAAGACTGGTTTGAATAACCTGTCTGAGATAGCGCATATCTAATTACATCTGTCCTGATTTGCACCGGTTAGACATCCCTGGTTTGCCCGCTGGTCTTGGTCCTCTATCTCATGAGAATAGGTCCCTGGCCCCGAGAAGCCACCCAAAACGCTAGCACATCCTAGCAGAGTCATTCTTTGCCTTAAAACAAACAATACAGCAAGTAATTGCGATTTATGGGACTACATGCCCCTAATGCATCAGCATAGTTTTTGCATATATAACAAACAGGAAACAGCGGCGGCCATCTTTATTGAGAGAAATTCGAATCCAGCAGCATAGAGCAGCGGCTCCAGCTACAGGTATTTGCCCCATCTGCACTAACACTCGCTCGCCTAGCGCTGAACTAGCAAGAACATCCCACTAAGGTCGCGCTTTGTTTTTCCCTTTAGAACGCTGAAATTAACAACCCCTTTCATGCGCAAACGAGCGATCGAATCAAGGTAGGCAACCTTTCTTCGAATTCTCCAAGCGAGTCTGAAACATCATTTGCACACCGCTAAGCCTCTGAATGTCAATCTCTCCCATATCTCAGAATCCAAATTGATGGTCACGCCGCTCCTAATGGATCCTGCCAGCACTCCGCACTACCCAAAGAAAAGGTACGCTTTCACTTCCCCAAACTGACTCAGCCACTAGCATAATGAATGAATCAAACATGTAATTAAAAAACATCCTTAAAATCTTTCTAGGCTTCTCTGTTCGGCCACGCTATTCATTTAAACGGACCTCCAAAAGACCTCCTCTGAAATTCTACATTGAGCAGCGTTGGTATGTAGCGCATACCGTCATTATAGCTACTTCATGGCAATAAGGAGCCCACACACTAGACTAAGCAAAACATTGCTTTTGTATCCTACAGATACAAGACACACACAGCCCTGATGACAGACCAGTAACTCCAGTCTAGTCTAGAAACGCGTCAGCAGTGTTGTTTGGGAGATACAAAGTATCATTGTTGTACAAAAGCTAGGACCGGCTGGTCCAGCATTAAAATATATATAAGTAATTTAATTACTTATATTCTATCCTCCCAACCCCTAGTTTCTCTCATTCAGTGTTTGCAATTTTTTGTTGTTTGTGATAAAAATGTTTGTATTACTTTTTCAATAATTGTTTTATTTAATGTCTGATGTGAGAATACTTTCTAATGTGTGACATAATGGTTTCTAAATGTGTAAATAGTCTTTGCCTTTAATGTTTGTTAAAGTTTGTTTAGCCTTGTAAATATTTGCATGCCAATGTCTTTTTCTGTCAGCAATTCTTTGAAAATATAAAAAATACAAAATGATTGACACAAAATAATGGTGTCTAGGGAAGCGACAATAAATTGGTTTCTTACCCTGTATCAAAAAAACGTATTGAGTCACTGTGGTTTGGGTACTTTGTGTTGTTCACTATTGATATTAGGTCTAGCCCTCACAACATAAAGGAACTAACCCCTTTTGTTCCCAATTGATAGAGCGGGTGCATACCCGCAAGGGTTTCTGGACTGAACATAGTCCTTTGATTAAAATACATTCATTTGATTGGAGGGACTTTCAGTCTCTCCAAAATATGGCAGAAAAAGAGACTCTGTCTTTCACTGAGACACATATTCAAAATCTGATAGCTTCATCTCATTTTTCCTCTGTAGCTTTGAGCACTAGCGGAAAAGAGCAGAACAAATCAGACAAGTTGATTTGACTACGCAAAAAACACGTGAGAACAGAGCTACAAAGTTACTTTCTCTTGAGGCACCTCAAGGGTGGAACTATCCCTTGGGGCCTTCAGGTGAAAAACTTACCCGTTATCTTTACAGAAGACGCGGAGTATAAAAAAGGTTTTAGCTACATTAATTCCAAATGCAGCTGGGACCTTATGGTCCATACCATTGAAACGGCACAACGTTTATGTAATAAGGAAGCACAGGAAATAGAGGAATTGACCAAGTCCATTGAGACCAGCCAGGTGGTCACCGATGTGGAGTCCCTTCTGGACACAATAGACAAAGATATTCAAATCTTTAAGGACAATTCCATAACTGACAAAAACAACAGATACGAGCTCGACGTCAAGGCGTTTAAAACAGAACAAGTTTATCCATTCCTATGTGAGGATTACTACTCACAATCAGATTCTCGTCAGGCCTTAGCAACATACCATGGCAGATCCAGAAACCGATTCAGTACTTTCTCAAGCACATCTTCTTCAGATTCAACGGGGTCTGACAATAGAAACCATTAGAAGGGAGTGTCTTTTTTAGACAAAGGCAAACAAACAAAACCCAGGTACAAGATACCATGGGAAATGCGAACCCGGAGCAGCAATTACAAGTCATAGGTAACTCCTCAACTGTAGTCAATTTGTCATCTAGAGTTCTGACTTTGGAGGAGGAAACAGTACTCAATCTTGGTCTAAAATTCGTACCTAGTAGGAACACCGATTTCACCAAATTGAAAATGGAGGCAATAGAATTTTGCCGTAAAATCAGACTGAAGGCGTTTTTCGCCAATGCTCCATTAACCTCTAGTGTAGAAACAACTGGTTTGAGGAACAAATCTACTTTTGTTCCTTACACTAATATCCCAAAACAGGTTCAAGCCTTCAAACAGACATTACTGTCTTCCATCACCAAGATGGAGAAAGCCAAGACCTTTACCAAACAAAATATGAGTAAAAAATAGAGAGACATAATAGGTTCGCTCAAAAATGACCCTTCCATAGTGATTAAACCGGCGGACAAGGGCGGGGCGATAGTCATCTGGCCCCATCCTATGTACCTGTCAGAGGGTGGGAAGGAAGTCAACAATACCATCTGGTACCGCGCACTAACAGAGGACCCCACAAAGGACATCCAGGGACAAATTGCGAGAGTCTTGGACTCCGGCAAAGAAAGTGGTTTCCTGGGCAATAAGGAGTATGATTACCTCTTAAAGAAGTGCCCTCGGACCCCTGTCCTCTATCTTCTTCAGAAGATACATAAGAGCTTGACAGAGCCCCCCGGACGTCCCATCGTGTCGGGCTGTGACTCCTGTTTAGAGCCGATAGCGCAATATGTGGATTTCTTTCTAAAGCCATTTGTGTGCCAGGTTAAATCTTATTTGCGTGACACAACCGACTTTTTGAATAAAGTTGAAGGTACCATCTTTGATCTGCAATCCCAAATCATAGTTACAATAGACGTTACGTCCTTGTATACCCAAATCCCCCAGGAAAAAGCCCTAGAAGTCATGCAGTTATATCTGGACATGAGAGAAAGACCACATCGGGTTCCGACTGCCTTCATTTTAGAATTGGCAGCAATAGCACTGAAGAGAAATTACTTCACCTTTTATCGGTCAGTTCTACATGCAAGTGAAGGGCACCGCCATGGGATGTCCTTATGCCCCAGAAATGGCGTTGCTCTTCATGGCGCAGTATGAAGAAAGGTTTGTGGACATGAATAATCCCTTTAAACATCAAATACTACAGTGGTACAGGTACATAGACGACGTCTGGCTCCTGTGGCAGGGGAGCCAAACCGATTTAATGGCCTTTCACGGATGGCTTAACACTAGGCACAGAGATATAAAATTCTCGATAGAAAATAGCCCTAGCCGGATGACTTTTTTGGATATTGAAATGAGGTGTGTGGACGGTCGGTTGGTTTCATCATTGTTCAGGAAAGACACCGACAGAAACACGATTTTACACCACAGGAGTGCACATCCCCACAGTCTAAAAGCTAACTTACCCTACGGGCAATTATTAAGAATAAGACGGAATTGCTCAGAAATACAAGACTATGAGCTGCATGCCCAAGCATTTTGCTGTGATATGCAAGAGCGTGGTTATCCACGGAAGCTCCTCAAACATTCTCTTAAGCGTGCCAAATATACGCCTAGAGAATATTTATTACAAACCAAACAGCGCGCACCTTTGGAGAAACTCGTGTGCGTCACCACCTTCTGCCCGGACACACACAAACTAAGACAGGCTGTATTAAGGAATTGGCATTTGTTGGAGGGTTTGAGCTGCCCGTTCCCCAAACCCATTTTTGCCTACAGAAAAAACCGCATCATGGGCCAGGAACTCATCCGAGCTGATGTGGTTATTCCTAAGCCCAAGAGCGACTTATTGGCGCAATGGAATCTCAAGCCGATCGAGGGCCACCACAAGTGTGGTAACTGCGTCGCCTGCTCCAGCACAATAGAAGGCGACGAGTTTGTACATCATGCGATCAAGTGGAAGCACAAAGAATTTTCTAATTGCAGAACAAAGAACGTTGTGTACATGATTCTATGTCCGTGCCAATTAATTTACATTGGAAAAACCAGTCAGCAATCAACCAAAGAATAAGCCAGCACCGATCGCGAATTAAGAAAAAGGTGATGTCTGCTCCAATGGTGGAGCATTTCTGTGAGAAGTCCCACAATGAACAAGAATTCAAATGGTCTGTTCTGTACACTATGAATTCCAGGTCAAAATGCCACGACGTCGAGCGCGTTCTGTTACAAAAAGAAGCGTATCTGATTTTAAAATTTAACAGTGCACAGACTGGTTTGAATAACCTGTCTGAGATAGCGCATATCTAATTACATCTGTCCTGATTTGCACCGGTTAGACATCCCTGGTTTGCCCGCTGGTCTTGGTCCTCTATCTCATGAGAATAGGTCCCTGGCCCGAGAAGCCACCCAAAACGCTAGCACATTCTAGCAGAGTCATTCTTTGCCTTAAAACAAACAATACATCAAATATTTGGGAGTGATGTACCCATTACTTCCAAACTACGATAAGGTGTTGACGATAATATGCCCAGCACCCACTCATGATTTTTCTGACAATAACAAATTTTTTTTTTAAGTAATTGCGATTTATGGGACTACTTGCCCCATAATGCATCAGCACAGTTTTTGCATATATAACAAACAGGAAACAGCCGCGGCCATCTTTATTGAGAGAAATTCGAATCCAGCAGCACAGAGCAGCGGCTCCGGCTGCAGGTATTTGCCCCATCTCCATTAACACGCGCTCACCTAGCGCTGAACTAGCAAGAACATCCCACTAAGGTCGCGCTTTGTTTTTCCCTTTAGAACGCTGAAATTAACAACCCCTTTCATGCGCAAACGAGAGATCGAATCAAGGTAGGCAACCTTTCTTCGAATTCTCCAAGCGAGTCTGAAACATCATTTGCACACCGCTAAGCCTCTGAATGTCAATCTCTCCCATATCTCAGAATCCAAATTGATGGTCACGCCGCTCCTAATGGATCCTGCCAGCACTCGGCACGACCCAAAGTAAAAGGTACGATTTCACTAGACCCAAACTGACTCAGCCACTAGCATAATGAATGAATCAAACATGTAATTAAAAAACATCCTTAAAATCTTTCTAGGCTTCTCTGTTCGGCCACGCTTTTCATTTAAACGGACCTCCAAAAGACCTCCTCTGAAATTCTACATTGAGCAGCCTTGGTATGTAGCGCACACCGTCATTATAGCAACTTCATGGTAATAAGGAGCCCACACACTAGACTAAGCAAAACATTGCTTTTGTATCCTACAGATACAAGACACATACAGCCCTGATGACAGACCAGTACCTCCAGTCTGGTCTAGAAACGCGTCGGCAGTGTTGTTTGGGAGATACAAAGTATCATTGTTGTACAAAAGCTAGGACCGGCTGGTCCAGCATTAAAATATATATGTCATTTAATTACTTATATTCTATCCTCCCAACCCCTAGTTTCTCTCATTCAGTGTTTGCAATTTTTTGTTGTTTGTGATGAAAATGTTTGTATTACTTTTTCAATAATTGTTTTATTTAATGTCTGATGTGAGAATACTTTCTAATGTGTGACATAATGGTTTCTAAATGTGTAAATAGTCTTTGCCTTTAATGTTTGTTAACGCTTGTTTAGCCTTGTAAATATTTGCATGTCAATGTCTTTTTCTGTCAGCAATTCTTTGAAAATATAAAAAATACAAAATGATTGACACAAAATAATGGTGTCTAGGGAAGCGACAATAAATTGGTTTCTTACACTGTATCAAAAAAACGTATTGAGTCACTGTAGTTCGGGTACTTTGTGTTGTTCACTATTGATATTAGGTCTAGCCCTCACCACATAAAGGACCTAACCCCTTTTGTTCCCAATTAAGTTAAGTGAGGGGCATCATCATCAGGACAAAAATATAGTCATTGCTGTCTTTAAATATTACACTGCCTTTTAACGCAATTGCGTATTACAACAGGCAAATCATCGGATCAGCAGATACCATGAACAATGGAGGAATCGGTACTGCCTTGTCCAGCGTGGAGAGTCGTCTGGATCGGGAGCGTAATAGCTTGATATGCAGAAGTTGGCGGCGCTGTGGCAGATGGTGGGGTTCTGGTGTCAATAGAGCAGACTTTTTGGATGACACTTCTGCCCAACTTGGTGGGGCTATGTCCACCAGTTCCTGTTGATGGACTAACGCTGAGCTCCCAAGTGAGCATGTATTCAGACTCGGTGTCAGACCACATTGCTGGCTCCAACCTCTTTCAAAGCAGATTTTACAGTACCCAAATATTACAATTGATATGTAATAGAAAGGGAATGCATGTAGATCAATATGTCAAAACGGAAAGGGAATTTTCTACAGAGTAGGAGCATATGCGAGCTTGCGCAATGGATTTAAACACAGTAAGTCATATTTCGAATTCCTAAAGGCAGAGTTTACTTATTTGTAGGAAGCAGGCTCATTATCAGTAAACCTTTGTTCTTTACCCATCGGAAATTAATATTATGGAACACATAACACATTCCCACAATGATCGTTTGGGTTTTCTGAGTTACTTCTTCACAGTAGTGCAGGAGAATGCAGATGGATTTTTTAATTGTGGACCAGAAGGGACAAGGTGCAATGTACATGATCAATCATATATAGGAAATAAAGATGACCATCTAGGGGCATATTCATTACAGTGTTGCATAGCCCTTGCACCAGGCATGGGGGCGCAAAGGCGATACAACACTAAAGTAAGATTTATCAAGCCACGCAAGGCCACCTTGCCTGGCTCGATAAATCTAGAGTGATGGAACGATGCACAAAAAACTGTGTTGTGTGGTCTGCTTTAGTGAAGGAACATTCACCCATGTGTTTAAGAGCATTCCCAGTATTTCCATTAATGGTAGACCTTGGAGTTTGTCAAAATACTATACTTCCCCAAGTGAGGCCTAGCAAGGAGAAATATCTTAATTACTCATGTTTTTTCTTCGTTCTGTGTGTGCTGCATTCTGCAGCACGGATAGAAAGAGAAAAATGCCTCAGAGGACTGTTTTTGAGCAAGGCGGTGCCCCTTTCGGCAAAAAGACAATCCTGCTTTCAAAGCGGGCACACTTGCACCAGGGTGCAATGGTGCCTGCATTGGTGCTATGCAGCCAAAAAGGCATCAGCACAAGAAAAGGGCAGGAATGAGTCATATTATGTTGAATACAGTGCATTCCTGCCCTTTCATGCAGCACAGTAAAGGGGCTTGCTGTGCTGCGCTGCATGAAAGTTAAGTACATCTTCCCCCAGTATCTGAAGTTCTCAACAACCATGACCAAACAACATTATATTCCATACTAGTTGAGAGGAGAGGCAAGTCAGGATTTGCTGTTAGGTGCACAATGTATGTTTTTGCTTGCATACATGCTACATATTTAAGCCATTAGTATTACACTCCATCTAAGGAATACACAGAAATGGTACTAAAACTAAATAATTTGCCACTTTGATTTAATCCTTTAAGAATCAGCAACGCCCAGTGCTTAATTTGAGCAGGTAGTTTCCGGTGCCCTACACCAGCACTTAGTTCTCAATGCCAGCGCTTGTGACAGTCTACCACAAGGTGGCCCTGTCTGGGTAGTTTAGAGATGACTACAAAAACAGTTATTAGTTCAATTTACATTAAAAATAACTATTACTTGCCGCCCACGACATTTTTAAAGCTTTGGGGGTTAATAGTCCAAATTGTCACACTTGTAAGAGTGTGATGGTTAGTAGTTGTGTTGTTACTATCATCGGCAGCGCTGGCAGGAGCAATGGATGGTGCAAACTGCAGTGGACTCCTAACGAGAGCCCTGGCACTTGTATAATTTACAAATTAAGCATCGCCACTAACTCGTCACCAACCACCTGTTGCAGTAACAGTACATCCTCTGGCAGAATTAGACCTGCATTGTTCATCACTACATCTTCCCCTTCCTGTAGAGACACCTATACATGCAGTGGCGGCTGCTCCATTAGAGTGGAGGAGCGCTGACCCACCAGCCACAACTGTAAAAAAAACGATAATAAAACGGGTTTTAAACCTGTTTCATTATCGTTTTATTTTAATACATTGGACCCGCCCCCAGGACTCTGACGAGTCTGACACTGCTGGTGGAGGAGTGGTGGACACTCCCTTCACTGACCATGAGGTGTTTGGCCGGCCGTTTCAGTTCGGCCAAACCGCTCATG
>NW_028243218.1:0-52203 GCF_964263255.1 Lissotriton vulgaris | reverse complement strand
TTCCAAAGTAAGAATTTGATGCACACTATTTGGCCGTGCGCAAAAGTATGTGAAACCAATAACAAGTTTTTGTTGTATATTTTGTCAGCATATATTTGTAAGTAACATTATTTACAGTGTATGTAAATTAATCATAATGTTTTGTTAATTCATGATAGTTTGAGATGTGTCATAAGAAATTGCTCTTAGAAAAAACATTTAGGATACGTTTTATTTCTATTTTTTAGATTGTTATTGAGAATGGTGAATGTTTTTTTTAGATAATCTTATTAATTGTCTTTTTTTGCCCGCTGTTATGTGATGAGTACTATTGAACTCACTATTTCTAGTGACATTCAAAATATTCTGAGAACAGCAAAAAAGGCAAATGTAATACTTTACAAATTATTTTGTGCTGTAAAAGTGTGTCTTCCACAGATGGTGATTTTATAATATATATTTTTTTTATTATTGATTATGCTTAAGGTTAGTGCAAGTAACTGTTAAAAATGGTCGATGGAATGTGCTTCAACCGAGCTGAAGTAACAAAACATGGATGGAGAACATAAGTGTGTAAAGATGGTTTGTATCTTTTAAAGATATTTCAAAAAATTATATGCTGAGTGTACCTGTCAGAACCCCTAATCAATCAGTGTATACAATAATGACTTATCTAAACCCTAGCTGGTGCAGGAGAGATGAAGAATCTGCAAGGAAACATACTTGGAGTGCTTTAGTGCAACAGAGGAATTCTAAGATGGCCGCCTCGAGGAAAGATGCGGTGGTGGTCTAGTCATTTACCACACACCTGTGGGGAATCCTTGGTGAGACGCGCGCTCCCTAACGAGTGCGCACTTCACCTAAGACGTTCCTGAGTTCAGACCTGTTTTCAATTGCTCCATAGATATTCCTGAAGAGAAAGCACAAATATTTCTGGGAGAGTTAAAGAAGGTTCCCGGTTAAACTTACCTTAGTTATCATGCCCGCAACTAGTATTCAGCTTCCGAGTTGGAAGAAGCCCAACATTGCACAGCGGTTGATTTTTCCGTCACGGCTCCTTCCGGGCAGACGGACTCAGTCGTGTTAGGCACCTGAAGAGCAGAGAGAACAAGAAACCATACAAGAAAGTTAAGTGATGCGTTATAGTTGACTAAAGTATATTCTTGGAAAATAATCATATGACAAGTTACTGAGTGACTAAACTTACCTGACATTATAGACAATATTGAATGTACTCAGTCAATGTATTTCTCTAATCTAAAAACAAGAAACGATAACATTTGTGATAAGCAAGGTCTTAAGGGAAAAGAACAGATTGAGTAAGGACTACCAGAAAGACTGTTCACTTAAGAAGGAACATTATTGAAAAACACAAGATTTTCAAGGATTGACAGAATAGATAACATGCAACTGCATAAAGAAAGGTTGGTAGAAGAGCACAATGAAATTAATAATATAAAAATTAGACAATAAACTGTGAGGCCTAGGTAATGAATGTTATGTAATTATAGGTTATCAGCAGTGAGAAAAATAAAGAACCGCAAGCTACAAGGTTGCAGATATACACTAGAGGAGAGGCTAGTTCGAAAGACCAAGGGGTAGGTAATTAGTAGCGTTAGACTAAGTTATAGATAAGGAATAGAGATAAAGTAGGGTAGGTTATTAAATAATAGTTTTTTCTTAGTTTCCTTATGTATCCATGTGAAGGGATTGGCTGTGAATAAAACAAGACAGCCAGAGAGAAGGTGCCAAGGAGGAAATGCAGAGGTCGCGAGCTAGTATCTTCTTCTTTATTATTTTTTTACATCACCCTTCTCCCGTGGATTTTTTTTAGAGATTAAGTTAAAAAGTTTGGTCTCTGAAAGATCCCGGATGGGGAGATGGGATCTAGCATCATCTGTTCCTGTGCAAGTATTTGGTAAGAGTTTCTGGGCTTACTGTTCCTGACAGTACCAGTGTTCTATAATTTGGAAAAAAGGGGACCCCTACTACTAATGTATTCACTAATCGTAGGGAAATATTTAAACTGTTTTTTGTAAAGAAGAAAGTAGTGAGCTCAATGAATAAGCCAACAAACCCAAGGAAACCATACAGCTAAATAGATCAATCTTGTGACATGTAAATAGAATTGATATAAACAAAACTAACTGTTTGTGTATAGATTAATGTTTTACTTTATTTAAATTATTTTCTTCATTTTTGTTAGACATTTCATTTATAAAAATACATAAATTCCATAAAAAGGTCAATGACAAACATTTTATAATTCAAGAAATATATGAAGACATACTAAAAACCAAGCAGAAAAAAGGGGGGGGGGGAACAATTAAATAAACAGCACAAATGACAATGATGTGAAATGGGGCTAGTGGAGTAAGCAAAGCAGTGGATGGAAACTCTACGCGCGTTTCGGCATTTGCCTTCTTCAGGAGTCCGTCATTTGCAATAGGACATAAAACACAACACTTTATAGTAGTTTGTTACGGAATAATGTGGTGGCACACTATTTTCGTATTTTTATTCAGAAAAGATTATTCAGCTAGTGGGTAGCACTTCCTTAAACTTATTGTCATGCTACTGTTTCTTATTAGTGCGCTTCTTGGGAGGTTTGCAGGCGTGTTGAAGTAATTAAGTCAGAGATAAACACTTATTGATGAATAGCTGTGACTTGATGATAAGCAATGATAGTAAAGAGTCACGTTGACGTTATGGTAGGTCGTGAAATGACTGGTGGCCCGATAGAGTATATTCATAAACACTCTAGTGCATCTCGATATTTCTTATTAGGCGATTAAAGGACTCAAAGCGCTGACAAACCTTATCGGCATTAGGCGCTGTGTTGTAATTTGAATTCTGGATATCTTTAATTAGGGGGCTGGAAGCGATGACAGCCCCTTATCGGCAACATACGCCGCAATGTATATAGGGTTCTGGAGTTCGTCAGACGTAGTGGCCAAACCAGTGCTTACTCCACTAGCCCCATTTAACATCATTGTCATTTGTGCTTTTTATTTAATTGTTTTCCCCTCCTTTTTCTGCTTGGTTTTTAGTATGTCTTCATATATTTCTTGAATTATAAAATGTTTGTCATTGACCTTTTTATGGAATTTATGTATTTTTATAAAAGAAATGTCTAACAAAAATGAAGAAAATTATTTAAATAAAGTAAAAAATTAATCTATACACAAACAGTTAGTTTTGTTTATATCAATTCCATTTACATGACACTAGATTTATCTATTTAGCTGTATGGTTTCCTTGGGTTTGTTGGCTTATTCATTGAGCTCACTAGTACCAGTGTTCTATACCTGTTGTTGTGAGTATTTTCGACTTATATAAGGAGTTACTACTTTCTAATTATGTTAAAAGGTAAGTACTGCAGAGGTCTTTAGGAGTTTATTTGTGTGAAAACACATGAAGTATTCAAAAAGTAGTGTGATAATGATATCTAAATATACACAGATACACAGTGTTATTCTGGACAGTCAATAATATCTCTTGCATTTTACTAAAACACATTTACTATTTTGGAATGGGCAAGGTGAATAGATATATTCTACATTTTCTAGTACTGTATTTTACTATAACAGCCTGAGTCGTTTCCTATAGTCATAAGGAAGAACTGGTTTCACAATTTAAGGAAACCTAAGAACAGGATATACATATATGTAATTATATTTAGATAACTTTGTAAAGGAGTAAAACTCTACTAATGGAATATTATTAGATAATGGTATTTATATAATATTGTTTGTAAGCCAAAATAGGTGAAAACGCTAGTTTTGTATTATATATTACAAAAACTGATAAAAATAATTGTTTATATTTTTATACAAGGAGGAGCAACAACATAAAGGAAAAATTATGGAAAGAGAATAGCCTCATACTGAGGAGATTTTCGGATATTACCTTGAGTGTAATTGAAGAACTAATCGTATCTGTCACAGGCACAGGCAATAAGAGTGAAGAAGGGGAAATTAGTGCTGCAGACATGAGCTATGATTTCGAAGACAAAAGCTTTGATGAAGATTTTCTGGAAGCATTAATTATGCTAATGAGGGAATTGATGTGTATGAAATACCTGATGAACTTGTTTTAGAAGGTCTGTTAAATTATGAGATGTTAGAAGAATACATTTATTGTTTAAAAATAATGACTACTAATGTATTCACTATAAGAAAAGTGAAGCACTTATAGATTCAGTTATACATTCTTTACATTTTTGTATTGATTTAAAATATTCAAAGTGGGTTTGAGGGTATGGATTGCTTAAAATCCCTATGGAGTATACATGCAGTCTTCTATGCACCTGCAAACTTGGGTTTTATACCTTCAATTCCCCAGTCTGTATCCTTAGACTTCCACCAAACACTCAGACACTGCTGTTTTAGTATTGTAGTGAGCCAGTCAGCAGTATGTTCTTTTCCATTGTACCGTGGTAAAACTGAAGCTGTCATAAATTTAGTGAGGAACTTTCTTTGCAGAACTGTAATGATCCACTCACTATCTACATACTCATGGATTAAAACAGGCCTTAGGCCATAGACTGTTTCAAACCCCTATAGACTGTGCATTCACTGTTCTATGCACCAGCAAACTTATCTTTTATACCTTCAATTCCTCAATGTGTATCCTTACACAATAGCAAACACTGTCATACCTTTGTTTCAGTATTGTAGTAAACCATATAGTAGTATGTGTTTATCTATACATTGTTGTAAAAGTAAAGCTGCTATGCATTCAGCCACACACTCTGCTTGCAGAATTGTAATAATTCAGTCAGTACCTAAGTACTCTTGGTGCAAAGTGGGCCTTAGGGCATAGACTGCTTGAATCTCCTATCGACTATGCATGCACTGTTCTATGCACCTGCAAATTTACCTTTTATATGTTCTATTCCGCAGTCTTTATCCTTACACTTGCACGAAACAATGTCATTCCTGTTATACTTTTGTAGTGACTCATTAATCAGTGTGTAGTAATCCATTCACTACATTCAAACAGTAATCGGCAGATGTACAATACGCGGTACATCCCCAGAGATATGCCAGTTATTGTGCACTGTGACATCACCAGCATGGATGCACTGTATTTAAAATGTCGTGTGTTAACGGGCAAAAACGGTACAGATATGTGAAGTATTTGATTATGAAGGTGGCACATTGCTTGACTTGCGTTGGAAACATAATGCAGCTCCAGCAATGCTTTTTGGGCCCTATGCTTACAATGCTGTGTCAATCCTTTCACCTGTTTCCAGCAGATGCAGGGTTTTGATGCAGCATAAGTATAAAAGTGCCTGAATGAAATCTTATAGATTTCACTCAGTCACTTTTAGGAGGCATTCCTGCACCAGAACACCTCCAACCCTCCCCCCGCCCCTGCGCAGGAAAGCCTCCTTCTGGCGCAGGGCTTTGCAATGTGATGCACCTTCCATATGCATGTCATTGTGAATACCACACACTAGGGCACATCTTTTGCACAACCGCTGCATCACGAAAGTGACGCAACCGATGTGTAAAAGAGGCACAAGGGCGTTGTAAATCCGTTTCTAACACATACAAATTCACCCAGGTAGTTTCACTAGCAGTGCAAATTGAAGCATAGACTTGTAACATATTTATATGGATATGTTACATAGAAGTGCTTCGGAAGTACTACACTATACTTTAAATACCTTATAGATTTATGCTGTAGCACTTCCTTAAAGTTCTGCAGTTTCACATTCACCATACAGTAGTAATGTATTCATTCATTCATTAATGAACTACACATTCATTCTGACAAACTTTTACAGACTAACATTGAAATATAGTTCTTTCTTTGAGCAGTGTAGGTAGTTCTAAAAAGAACTGTTTTTTGTGTTTTTAGTTTTCTATTTTTCTTGTATTTTTTTATACGTTTTTTTTTTTGAAAACTAAAAAAGTAGAACAGGAACCCAAAAAGTGTCCAGCAGGAACAAAATGGAATGTGAAAAAAAGTAATGACGATGACGGCGATGCTCACATTTTATGAGGTCGATGGACTGTTCCCAGTAACATAAACATTTGTCACAATAAATGCAGAGGATTTTAACTTCACTAAAATCATGTTCGGTCTGTGGTTGTGGACTGCTTTCCACAGGTGGTGCACTTCATGTACTTGCTACAGCAGCAGGTGGGTCCTCTTGCTACCTCCGTGTTGCAGCTCTTGCAAAATTGCTGGGGTTCAAGGTCTTCACGTGTCGCACCATACTTGCAGTGCCAAATGAATATTTCTTTGCTGGATTTCCCCTGGAAAGTGTAGTTTGGCAAATTTTATAGGTCACAAGAGGTGTATTGACCATTTTTTCCCCTTCAGTAAATTCTCCATCAGAGGAGTGGCTGAAAGATGAGTCCATAGGTGTTGTCATCGTTCTAATTTGACAGGCTTCAGAGAAGAGATACTTCTTCTTAGAAAGTCAAAGTAGATTGATTTAAATAGGAGGGGTCTTTCAAGAGTTGGAATAGGAAGTGTTATGAAGCAATCTAATCTCTTCTTTTTAAGTCAGATGGCTTTGCGTACGCTTACGGTGCGTTTACGGTGCTCTTACGATGCGAGTGTGAAAGACATACTTCCGCGATTTGCATAATTGTTTTTAAAAGATTATTATAAGTGAAAAAAACAAGTTTCATGATTATCCCAGATAATGTCTTCCCTTAATATGTCTATTAAATACATATATGTTTTTGAACAATTAGAAACTTTTGCGCCGTACGCGTACGGGTCACCGTACTTGACTTCACATGGAAGGGTAGATGCGAAGCGTAACGTCAAAGCTAATTTGTGACGTGTATGCGCAGAGTATAAATTACTGTAAAAAGTATAGTGCGATCACCGTACGCATATGGTAAGATTATATGTGATGTCATCAGTGATGTCATTTGAGATGTCATCAGTGATGTCACTGACCTTGTCATGAATGATGTAATATGTGACATCATCAGCAGTGGATTGCGGGTGCGCGATATATAGTTAGTACAACTAACTATATAGGAGCAATTTCAATGGTTTTGTATGAGTGAAATGTCCAGCTAACTATAACACCCCTAAAACGTATAGTTTTTTTAGTGAATTTTAAAGGTTTTTTAAATGCTAATTCCTAACTATATAAGGCCTGAAACCTATGGTTTTTTCAGTGAATTTCAACGGTTTTTTAAATGCTAATTCCTAACTATATAAGGCCTGAAACCTATGGTTTTTTCAGTGAATTTGCAAGGTTTTTTAAATGCTAATTCCTAACTATATAAGGCCTGAAACCTATGTTTTTTTCAGTGAATTTCAAAGGTTTTTTAATGCTAATTCCTAACTATATAAGACCTGAAAGCCCACCAGGAATCTCCAGTATGCGCCAGGGGACTGCATTGCAGAGAGGTGTAATGAAACCACGCCCCTTTTTACACCTCTCCGCAACACAGCACCCGTGCATGTTTGAAGAGGGGGAACTAATTCCCCTTGCATACTGGGGGCCCCTGGGGCCAACTAGCCCATATGGAACCTCCAGTATGCGCCAGGGGGCTGCGTTGCAGAGAGGTGTAATGAGGCTATGCCCATTGTTACACCTCTCCGCAACGCAGCCCCTGGCGCGTTTGCAGAGGGGGAACTAATTCCCCTTGCATACTAGGGGTCCCTGGGGGCCAACTAGCCCACCAGGAGCCTCCAGTATGCGCCAGGGGGCTGCATTGCAGAGAGGTGTAATGAGGCCACACTCTTTTTTACAACTCTGCAACGCTGCCCCGTGCATGTCTGAAAAGGGGGAACTAATTCTCCTTGCATACTATGGTCCCTGGGGCCCAACTAGCCCACCTGGAACCTCCAGTATGCGCCAGGGGGATGCATTGCACAGATGTGTAATGAGGCTATGCCCCTTTTTACACCTCTCTGCAACGCAGGCCACTGGCATGTTTGCAGAGGGGGGACTAATTCCCCTTGAATACTGGGGGTCCCTGGGTCATGTCTTATCATATCTTTTTAGGAAAATAAAAGCATTTGAATATACACCAAGATTCAGTGCTTCAATAAGGACTCTAAGTGATATGATTTGATTGGACTTATTGTGCAAGTGGTGCTGTGCCAAACTTTGGAATATTCTCCACTACTCTCTACCACTTACTCTCTACTACTCCAATACTCTCTAATACTCACTGTTTACTACTCATTCTCTACTACTCTCTACTACTCTCTCTCTACTACTCACTCCCTACTAATCACTATCTACTACTCCCTACTATTCACTATCTACTACTCTCTACTCTCTACTACTCACTCTCTACTACTCACTCTCTACTACTCTCTCTCTACTACTCACTCTTTACTACTCACTCTCTACTACTCTCTACTACTCACTCTCTAATTCTCACTCTCTACTACCCTCTACTACTCACTCTCTACTACTCTCTACTACTCACTCTACTACTCACTCTCTACTACTCTCTACTGCTCTCTCTACTACTCTCTCTCTACTACTCTCTACTACTCACTCTCTACTACTCTCTACTATTCTCTCTCTCTGATACTCACTCTCTACTACTCTCTACTACTCACTCTCTACTACTCACTCTCTACTACTCTCTACTACTCACTATTTACTACTCTCTACTACTCACTCTCTACTACTCTCTACTACTCACTCTAATTTTCACTCTACTACTCTCTACTACTCACTCTCTGCTACTCTCTCTACTGCTCTCTACTACTCTTACTACTCACTCTCAACTCTCTATTACTCACTTTCTACTCTCTACCTCTCTACCTCTCTCTCTACTAGTCTCTACCTCTCTACCTCTACCTCTAGCTCTCTACCTCTACCTCTCTACCTCTACCACTCTACCTCCCTCTACACGCACAAATATACACATATATATATATATATATATTACCTACTGGCGGTCGCCAGTAGGTATATATAGTTAGGATTTTTTTCCTATGGGACTTTTGAAAATTCTATGTCTAATAACTTTGGCGTTTGTAGACGGAATCGGCTGAAATGTTCAGGAAAATGGCACATTTTGTTTCTGAGCAGCCCTTGAAAATTTGGGGGGGTTTCGTCAAGGGGGGGGCCGAGAAAAAAGGGGGGTCCCAAAACGCGTTTTTCCCATGTTAATTTCCATAGGGCGTTTGGCCTCACTTTTAGCTCGAACGGCTGAATGGATTTGCACGAAACTTGGCAAAATTGCAGGGACTGTTAGCCCGATGGGTCTCAATATATGTGCTCCAGTGGATTTTGTGAAATTACCGTTTTAAAAAATGTATATATCTGTGACAGCGTCCTGGATAGCGCACCAGTTCGCGTACTTTTCGCGTAACGGAGCTTTGCGAAGCGAAGCTGATTGGCTCTCCGGTGTCTGTCAACATTCTAAACAGTCCGTAGCGGCCACCATTTTGTCTCTCGGTAGGATCGAGAGACAAGAGGAGGCCAAAATGAAGGGGGAAATAAAGGAAAGGGAGCAAGGTAGACCCCTTCTGACCCCATAGGATTGATGAGGGGGATATTAAAGTGCCCCGCGGGTCCCCAAAAAAAAAAAAATTGTTTTTTTCGTGGGGTGCGCCCGGTTCGCGTACCGGAAAGCGGTCTGGGGAGCGTACTATAAGGAAACAAGAATGATCGACTTTTAACTTATTGTATGTTTATTGATTGTTCGTTTTGTTTTTTTTTTGTTTTTTTATTTACGTAGCTACATGTAGGTACCAATGCAGAGTCTATAATTTAATAAACGCCGTCTCCTTTGTAAATATCTTGCCTGTTGTTATAGAAGTTATTGTGGTATATGGAATTCATACCATAGTCTGTCTGGAAAGCCGAAACAACATGGTGGCAGGAGATGATAAAGAGATGTTAAATACACATTGGGGATTATATAGTGGGAGAAAGGAAGTAACTATGAACAAAGCTAGTATGTAACACCAAAAAGTTGCACAGTATATTTTAAGTCTGACTTCACGTTATAATACATTTGCTACTAGTTTTCAATATACATATAAAAATAAATAATGTGTCAAACAATTTTTGAATTAAGAAATTAAAATTTATTTTTTATTTTGTTTTTCAAAATTTAAAAGAAAATCTAAAAAATCGTGATCATTTTTTTCTTCATTTTTTAGTGGAAAATCTACTGCATCTACGCATTGCACAAGTTCATTATTTATTGTGTCATCGTAGAAATCCATGTCAACTTGTGTCTCAATTTTTTTTCTGTTTCAGTTTTCATGTTGTTTTGTTGTTCTTCCATTTTCAATTCTAAAAAATGAATTTTTAAAAAATATATCAGTACAGAAAGGGCATTGTTGGGTTTCAGTACAGATTGGCAGTTTGGTTATTTATATAGTGTTTTTTTCTTTGGGCAGTGTATGGTATCAAATTAGAAGTAGAAATATGAAGAACATTATCAAATAAACTCTTAGTCAATTCTGAATTATACTATAGAAGTCTAACTCTATCCTTAATTCAGGGCTGGTGCTAGGCATGGGCAGCGTGGGCTGCCGCTCATGGTCTCGCACTCAGCACACCAGCATTGGGCCACGCACTGGTGATGTGTCCTTTTGTTTTCCTGGAGATCTATCACAAAGAAAGGTGTCGCCTGCAATTAAGGTCTATTGCAGGGGGCCCCCTCCTTGGGCCTCCCATGGATGGTGTCAGGAGGTATAGGGGAGGGAGAAGGAGACGCTCCCTCAATTGCAAGGAGACCATTCACAGACACTGTGGGGGGCCCATTGTCCAGCATTTTTGCGCACCCACAGTTTTAACTTTTAGACCACAATCAATTCTCACACCTATGAAGGTGTGAGATATGCGTGTGGATTTAAAGTTAAAACTGTGGGGGCGTCAAAATGCTGGACAATGGGGCCCCCTCAGTGTCTGTGAATGTTCTCCTTGTAAGGGGCCACTTATGTAAATTGGAGGGGGCCTTGCGCACGTTCCTTTTTAGCCCATGGTCTTGCAAATCCTTGGACTGGCCCTGCCATAACTAAAACAGAGAAGTCTATTTTTTTCTCTAGGTATTACAGAGTGATAGAATATAATTGTCAGAAAATGTTTTTCTAATTAGCTTTCAGTACAGAACATACTTCAGTTTTATCAATAATATCTTACCTTTTAAATATAAGTTGAAGTTATCAGTTGATTTTTTGTTATGCACTTCACGAAGTAGTAGTCAAAATGGGTGTGTTTCTCTCTCTTTGTATATATATATTCAGGTACATAACCAATGAAATGTCATGATATAATAGTAGAAATTGAAAGTAATCTTTTAATTGGTTGTCATTTCCAACACTTCCGATATGTTTTGTAAAGTAATTTACCTCAGGGATTTTAGAGAGTTCTACATGCTAAATGGCTAAATGGTATTCCAACAATATTTGTGAAAATGGTAGGAATTGGTATGTAGTATGAGCTAATGTTTAATTGGTGAAAGTGTCTCCAGTTGTTTTTCTGTAAATTACTTTCCCACCTTTTTTGAGCGAGTGCTTGTCAGTGTGTTTCCCGGTACACGAACTTGCAGCGTTATGGGAGTCCTCCATTTTGTGTTTCGGTAGAATTGAGATACAAGATGGAGGGTAAATAATGTTCAGAATGGGTAGATTGGGGTAGTTTAGACGTATCCTGTCTCTCTAAGTTTTCTGAGGGTGGCTCAGGAGGCTCATATTTGTCGTTAAAAAAAATTGTTTTTTTTCGCGTGGTTAGCTGCCGGTACGCGAACTAGTTAGCATTCCGGGAAGCGAATATAGGTAAAAATAAGTGAAAAAAGGAACATTCGAAATTTCAAAAGAGTACACTAAGTTAAGGTAGCTCTGAAAAGAGCTTTTGGGTTTTGTGTATGTTCTAGAAACTTATAAGTAGGAACCAATACACATTCTTAAATTTAGTAGGAAAACTTTGTTCCCCTCATCTAAGAAATGCACGCCATCTCCTCTGTAGATATCTTGCATGTAGTAACGCAAGTTATTGTTGTAGATGCAGCCCATTCCATGGTCCCTCATGTAAGCTGAAACAGACTTATTTACATGCTTCCTCGATTTTTCTATTTGTGGACAAAATTGATTGGACCATCTCCATTTTTGTCTTTGGCATATATTGGAATATACCAAGGCAGTTTGAGGAAAAAGTGTCATCAAATGCTCAAAGGTGTCCTTTAGGAGCATTTCCAGACCTACCCCAGTCAAAGTGCCCAAATCGTTTCCGCCACAGTGCACTATTATGAGGTCAGGGTTTGGCAAATGTAAAAAGGTTTTCACCAATGGTATCAATTGGTGACATTTCAATCCTCTTCGGCCAATCCATTTTATTTCCACATTTTGTAAATTGAGGTTGTGTAAATTTCTGTTATCAGCATACCTGTGAGCCCAGTGGATGTAGCTATGTCCAAGAATCCAGACTGAAAACATGGCTAGAGGAGTTTTTGCTGCAGTCAGATGAAGTGTGGGAATGAAATGGCAGTTGAAATAGTGAAGTTTGTAATGAAAAAAAACTGTGGAGTTTAAGTGCAAATGATTCATTAGCAGTGATTGGTGTATTTCTATTGCTGAAAACAGAAAGTTAGGGTGCATGGATGTGTTCTTTGAAAGATGTAATTTGAATGATGTATTTATTAAAGTAATACTCATCTCTCCGCATGAAATTAATTTTCCACATGCTAGACATGTAAATCTCATCTGCCCAAAGTTCTTTTGGAGATTTGGGACCGTTTCTCTTGCCGCTGACTCACTTATTGCTAAGTCATTGGTGGATATTTTAGCCGGTCCGGGGTTATCCATCAGATCTCGAAGTTGTGCTTTAGAATAATTAAGAGGGTGCCACCTCTCCATGTGCCGATGCATGGTATGATTACCATAGCTATATTTTTTCTCGGTCCCTCTGGAGAGTTTTTTTGCAGATGAGGCAGGTAACGTATCTGGCATTAACTTTCTTTTCATGAGAAGGATGAGAAAAAAATTGCCAGATAAAATTCACTTTGATATGGGACGTTCTTGGCATTTCTTTTAGAAAGCCACTTGTCCCTTGCTCCTGTTCCTCGTCTTCCTCTTCTTCTTCCTGGTCAAAGATGACCTGGCTAGTCGGTCCTGTCTTCTTTGGTGATGGTGGAGGTGGTGGAGATCCACCAGCTGCAGCTAATACAAATGCCATGTCTTAGCAAACAAAAACAGGTCTTTCTCTCATAAAAATGAAAGTCGGAGTGAGGAAAAAAGGTGGGACTTTCATCATTTGAGAAAAGAAAATGTTCTAAACCAATGAAAAGTGTTTATTTTACGTCATATGCTCAAGCGTTCCATCATTAGGAAACTAAAAGTAAAATGAACCAATGAAAAGTTTTATAAACAAGTCACATGACCTGTTATGCTTACGTTACGCGCTGCGCGCCGTGCCCCGGATCGATTCCGAGCCTTTACGTTTCGCGCCTTGGTTCGCGTTCTAGAACGCTTCCGGGTGCGCTAATGCAGAACGTCTTAAGGGACATTACGTAGTAACGCGATATGTTGCGTTTACGGGACGCATCGCGATGTGCCTTTCTAACGCGGTATTTGCACTAACGGAACGTTTACCGTTTCGCGGATCAGCAGCGAAACAAGAAAAAATAATTTAAACTATAATATAAATTGAATTTAAAAAATATAATACAAATATATATAAAATATATTTATGAATTAGAATAAGAACATATGTTACAGCTATAGATATTAGCTTTTAAAAAATCAATGAAATTCACTGAAAAAACCATAGGTTATAGACCATATATAGTTAGGAATTAGCATTTACAAAACCTTGAAAATTCACTGAAAAAAACGTAGGTTATAGACCATATATAGTTAGGAATTAGCATTTACAAAACCTTGAAAATTCACTGAAAAAACCGTAGGTTATAGACCATATATAGTTAGGGATTAGCATTTACAAAACTTTATTTTACTCGCATAAAACCATTGAAATTCGCATATATAGTTAGTTGCGCTAACTATATATCGCGCACCCGCAATCCACTGCTGATGATGTCACATATTACATCATTCATGACATGGTCAGTGACATCACTGATGACATCACTGATGACATCTCAAATGACATCACTGATGACATCTCAAATGACATCACTGATGACATCAATGATGACATCTTAAATGACATCACTGATGACATCTCATTTGACATCTCATTTGACATTACTGAGTACATCACTAATGACATCATTCATGTGATAATACGATGAACCTCTTCAGACTCTAATATAACCTTAGATACACTCAGTGTAAACAAAAACTCACAGACTGTCACTCATCCATGGAGTTACTCACACACCTAGTCAGTCATGCAAAGAATCAATCACACCTCCATTTCCTCTACTATACAGTTATACACACCTTACTTATCCGAACATGAACTAACACATATTTACTACCTTATACAATCCCTGATACAAGTTCACAATGATCCATACAGCCACTCACACATTCACTGGCTCTTATGCACAGTTATTTATATATGTCAACTCTCACATGTACTGTGTTTTACATATGTACTTACTTTGACATGTAGCACTGAGATATCCATTCACTCACCAATACACTCATGCACACAGTCAACCGCCCATGCAGCTGTTTCCACATGCACTTTTGAACCCATACATCTAGTGAATCAACTGCTCACACATCTATGCACAGAATCATACACCTCCCAGCCACCCCCACACACACTCAGTCTCCCATACAAATACTTGGGCAACCAATCAATAACCCATATAGTTACTCATATAGGTTCTGATCAACACATGCAGCAGTTTACAGAACAACAGACATAATGATGCACAAATTAAGACAGTTTAGTCACTAACCCATGCACTCAGTGAGACACATTTAATCACTCACTCATACAGTCAGTCATGCACCTACTAAATCCTTCATCCAGACACTTATACATCCACTCATTCTTCAATATGTAATACATATTTTAACTTTACAGAAACATACAGTCACTGGATGATGTCATCAGTGATGTCATCAGTGATGTCACTGACCTTGTCATGAATGATGTAATATGTGACATTATCAGCAGTGGATTGCGGGTGCGCGATATATAGTTAGCGCAACTAACTATATATGCGAATTTCAATGGTTTTATGCGAGTAAAATAAGGTTTTGTAAATGCTAATCCCTAACTATATATGGTCTATAACCTACGGGTTTTTTCAGTGAATATATATATATATATATGCATATGCATTTATATATGTATGTGTATATATACATACATATATAAACATATATAACCTGCATATCTATATAAATACAAATATAAATGCATGCATACATATACATATATGCATACATATGCATGCTATTTACATGAAAGTTTTAAAAACACTAATAAAAGCAAAGCTAAAAACCCACCTCATTACAAACAGAATGGCTTTAACTTAAATGAGGGCGAGATCTATTGCATTTTCAATGCTTGTTACTTCCATCAAGAAGGCATTCAGATGTGTCACACATTTGCCATGAATTCTGAATGTTAGCACTCTAGTTGCTCAAAAGATCACTGTAGTAAAGATACTGCTCACCAGGGAAGTCTGCTGCTGGTATTCAAAGTGCATGTTTCAGTCTGCATGTCAGAATTTTTTTAATGAAATAGAAGAGGATTTGAGAAGTCACTCAAAATGTGCCCTAATTTTTCTTTCTGAAGCACTAATCATACTTTCTATGGCAAAATGAACCCCCTAATTTTGTTCCCTTTTAAATTAAATGTTTTCAGACTTACCACTTCATTCCAATCAAGATGGCTTCTGGTGTGTCATACGTTTGTCATAAGTAAGACTGTTAGCGCTCTAGTTGTTCTTTAGAACACTCTGGGACATTCTGTCATTGGGCTATACTTGGGCTACATCTGGGTAATATTTGGGCTACATTTGGGCTCTTTTGTCTCTGGTGGCCATCTTGGGAGACTGCATGTCAGAATTTTTTAATGAAATTGAAGAGGATTTGAGAAGTCACTCAAAATGTGCCCTAATTTTTCTTTCTGCAGCACTAATCATACTTTCTATGGCAAAATATACCCCCTCATTTTGTTCCTTTTTAAATTAAATGTTTTAAGAGTTTCCACTTTATTCCAATCAAGATGGCTTCAGGTGTGCCATACATTTGTAATAAGTAGGACTGTTAGCGCTCTAGTTGTTCTTCAGAACACTCTGGGACATTCTGTCACTGGGCTATACTTGGGCTACATCTGGGTGATATTTGGGCTACATTTTGGCTCTTTTGTCTCTTGTGGCCATCTTGGGAGCCTGCATGTCAGAATTTTTTTATGAAATAGAAGAGGATTTGAGAAGTCACTCAAAATGTGCCCTAATTTTTCTTTCTGCAGCACTAATAATACTTTCTATGGCAAAATATACCCCCTCATTTTGTTCCTTTTTAAATTAAATGTTTTAAGAATTACCACTTTATTCCAATGAAGATGGCCTCAAGTGTGCCATACCTTTGTAATATGTAGGACTGTTAGTGCTCTAGTTGTTCTTTAGAACACTCTAGGAGGCTGCAGTAGAACACAAAGGAATCAACTGACAGTCTCTGTCATTGTTGGATGTACATGTTTTACTGAGAATGTCAGACTTCATTCTCACATGACTGAGAAAGATAATGTGAATTTATAGAAAATATGCTTTCAGTTTTGCTTATAGATCCCCTTCCAAACCACTGTGGGAAAAGCATGAGATAATAGTTTTCTTTCAAACATGATTCATGATATCCCAGCAAAAGGCTTTCTTTTTCACATTGTAAAATCACCTTAGAACACACCACAATTCCTAAAATGAGTACGGTACCATCAACAAATGATTTATAATGTAACTAAAGTCCTAAATCCCTCTATTAACTACAATACCTTTTAATGAGGTGCTATCATGTATATTGGTCCCAAGATGGCTGCTAACACTTCTTGGATGAAGTGCTGACAGCCAATCAGATCTCATGATGAGATGTGTGGTTAGGCTTTGCCCAGATATATATGTTTTTTTGAAGTTGATTTTCATATAAACCACTGGAGCAATTTTCACTAAACATAGCAAAGGCACATCTGCGTACCAGTCCCTACAATTTTGCCAAGTTTGGTGTAATTCTGTTCAGCCGTTCAGGCTAAAAGTGAGTCCAACCGTCCTATGGAAATTAACATGGGGAAAACACGTTTTGGGACCCCCCTTTTATCTCGGCTCCCGGTTGACGAATCCCCCCCAAACTTTCAGGGAAGTAGCGGAGCGCAGCGAGGCAAATTTAAGGAAAATTACAGGCAGATTCCTCAACACCCGCGCCAAAGTTATTCCCAATAGAATGTTGCGGATTAACTATGGAAAACAATCCTAACTATTGGAAAGGGGCGACCTTTCGGTCCCCCCGAACGTATGGTGGAGTACCACGATCCCCCCGGGAAGCCATCTTGGGCGGGAGGCGAGTCTCGGCTGGTATGCCCGAAGCGGCGTAGCCGGGGCGCGCCTTTTCCCGCCCTGGAGTGGGTTGTCCTAGACACTGACGCGACCGGCCACGCCCTCGGAGGCAGGTGGGGGCGGGTTTACGCCCGCCCTGAAGACGGATAAAAGGAGCAACAAGCCAAGAAAGCTTCCTCTTGTTCCTGTGCTCTGAAGCTGCACCTCCCCGCTGCACGTGAGCTCGAGACGGAACGAAGAGCCAATTTTGAGCGTTGTAATCTTTCTTTTTGTCTTACAGATACTCCGTCTGAGAATGCCCAAGAAAGTCGGAAAGCGGGTCAGTACCGATCAGATGCTCCGCATGCTCAGGAAAGAGGTAGCCGATTTGAAGAAGCAGATGGCGGCTAAGGACGGGGAAGGAGGACCGGGAGTAGTCCCCGGAGGGGAGGCAAGAGGTCCAGAAGGGGGGCACTTGGGGGGGAAACCCCGGTTCCCGATATCCCACTTGAAGAGCCAACCCCGGTGCCGAAGGAGGGGAATCCGATTCCCGTGGTGGTCACTCCCGTGTCCGGGGAAGATATGCCTCCCGAGTTAGCAGCACAATTGGCAGCGTGGTTGGGAAAGGATAGCGAGGGCGCCACGGCTGACGACGCCCGGGTGTTAATGAAACAACTGCGGGAAACTAGGGAGGCTGCGAAGGCACCATCGTCAGTTACCCCGCCGGCTCCGGCAGCGGAAAATGCAACAGGCCCAGGTTCGGCGGCAAATGCAGCTTCTGGTTCAGGTAAGCGGCCATTGCCGATCGCGGGGGAGGGATCTGTACCTTCACGAAGGGAGAAGGTGGCTCAGCATGTTCCACTGGAAATTAAGGAAAAGATTTGGGCGGATAAGTATGTAAACATTTTTTCTTTGCTTACCGACCATTATGAGATGGAGCATGTTAAGAGCCAAAAGGAGCTCATGCATCCGAGTGTTTGGCGCACCAAAATGGCCGCCTTTAAGGTTGACGAAAACATTGGTACTTGGGGCAGAGCGTGGGGCATTTTTACCTCCATCATGGGCGAGCGTAGGCCCGAGTTGCTGACCGAGTTGCCTATTTATCAGTCACGTATCATGGAGTATTCCGTAGCGTATGGGGGCAATCAGTGGTTCTGCTATGATAATATTTTTAGAAAAGCGAAAGAACACGACCCAATCCTGACTTGGGATTGTTACGACTCCGTTTCATGGCAAAAAATGGAGAGTACAGGAATGTTGAAAGTACCATTGGTAGGAAGTAGCGGGGGTGAATCCTCCCGCCAATACGCTGGGACACCCTTTCGGACGGGTGCAGGTAACGAATATCACTCAAAGCCGAGTGGCAAAGCAGGTAAAAGGGGGATTTGTTGGAATTTCAACAGAGGAAAATGTACGAGGCCCCAGGGGTCATGCAAGTTTAGACATGAATGTGGGGGGTGTGGGCAGCCATCACATCCTGAGTCCATGTGCAGAGCCAAAACGGGTGATAACGGTGGTAGGGGAAGCGCCAAACAGGTCTGAAATAGTCCGAGGGGCGCCTTTACCTACTCCGATTGATACCATGGCAATGATTCCTTGGCTCAACGAATACCCGGATCATGCTTCTGCTGGGGTGTTGCGAAACGGGTTTTCATATGGTTTCCGCATCCCAGTGGGGGATTTTCAGGGTGTAGCAAAATGTAAGAACCAACTATCGGTCTTGCAGCATACGACCGTGGTACAGGTAAAGATTGGGAAGGAGGTTACTCGAGGTCGAGTCGCCGGCCCATTTGATGTGCCACCGGTTGCTAACTTTGTTTGTTCCCCTTTAGGGGTGGTCCCCAAGAAGGACCCGGGTGAGTTTCGGCTGATACATAACTTGTCAGCCCCACGTGGTCTTTCCGTGAATGATGCGATAGACCCGGAAGTATGTTCGGTGCGGTACGCATCTTTCGATGAGGCCGTCGCCATGTTGAATCGCCTGGAGCCCGGTGCGCTGATGGCGAAATCAGATATTGAGTCAGCGTTCCGGTTGCTCCCGGTACACCCAGACGATCAGCGTCTACTTGGTTTCATGTTTCAGGGTCGCTATTACATGGATAGATGTATGCCAATGGGATGCTCTATATCTTGTGCCTATTTTGAAAAGTTCAGTTGTTTTTTGCAATGGGTCTTCACGAAGAAGACGGGTTTTCAACATGTTATGCATTATCTCGATGACTTTCTGTTTCTGGGGGCAGCCGGGGATCCAGAATGTGGACAGGCTTTGAATGAATTTTGTGTCTTAATGAATCATTTTGGTGTGCCATTGGCGCCAGGTAAGACTGTGGGTCCCTCGACTTGCCTCGAGTTTCTGGGGATCGAGCTCGACTCGGAGGAAGGTTGTTTTCGATTGCCAAGAGAAAAAGTGTTAAAATTCAGGGCATCCCTTGAAACGTGTATTAGTGAGAACAAGGTAAAACTGCATCAATTGCAACAAATGGTGGGCCAGTTGAATTTTGCCCTGAGAGTAATGCCGATGGCCCGCCCCTTTTCCCGCTCGATCGCTCAAGCCATGGTCGGCCTGAAGGAGGGTCATCATCGCACGAGGCTCTCGGCAGAGGTTCGCCAGGACATGCGCATTTGGTTGGCATTTCTGACGGATTTCAATGGTCGAATTGTCTGGAACAAACCAGCGGTGTCCTCCGAGGAGCTGGGGCTGTGGACAGATTCGGCAGGGAGTATTGGTTTTGGTGCCATATTCGGCACACAATGGTCGGCTCAGAAATGGTGGCACGAGTGCGGGCTGACAAGCAACATTGCTTTTCTTGAACTTTTCCCCATTCTGGTGGCCCTGAAAACTTGGCCCGAGGGGTTCAGAGATCACTCTGTGGTATTCTGGTCTGATAACATGACCGTGGTTGAGTGTATCAATAGTCAGGCAGCACGATGCAAATGGATTCTGAGACTGCTCAAAGAAATTGTGTTATTGTGTATGCAATTGAATGTGCTATTTAAGGCAAGACATGTGCCGGGGGTAATGAACCAAGCGGCTGATGCGCTTTCTCGTTTCCGTATGCAGGCCTTCTGGGGTTTTCTGCCCACAGCGGACCCGGTGGCGGCACCCTTTCCCGAAGCTCTCTGGTCTCTCGGTGCCCCGAACTACAAAACCTCGTGGGAGAGAGTTTAGCACCCAGGACGAGGAAGGCATATGAAGGGGCGTTCCGTTCCTATTGGGCCTTTTTAGGGACTGCTAGGGGGGAGCTCTGGGGCCAGGAAGAGTTTGTAGTAAAATTTCTGATGTCTTTACATCAGGCAGGCAAATCAGTGGCTACGGCCCAGAGGCATCGGGCCGCCATTTCCTTTATGGCAAGGGCTCATGGGATCCAGGACCCGACGGCGTCTTTCGTTGTGCAAAAAGCGCTACGTGGGTGGCAACGCCTTGAGGGTCGCAGAGTAGATGAGAGGCACCCGATAGGTCTGGATAGGTTGGCCCTGTTATTATCCGTACTCCCTGCAACGTGTTCATCCCGGTATGAAACAGTGTTATTCCGAGCCGCTTTTGCGCTAGCATTCCATGGGGCTATGTGGGTAAGCGAACTAGTGGCGAAGAACAAGCAGGATACGATGGGGGGACTGTGCCGAGAGCACATTCAGGTCAAGGGGGAGACGATGACTGTCTCGTTTGTCAGGTCCAAAACCGATCAGGGTGCGATTGGGGACTGCATAATCATACAAAGGATTCCCGGGTCTTCCATGTGCCCTGTGGTTTGCGTAGAGGAATATTTAGCGCAAAGGGTGGCATCATGGGGGGGGACCTTGTTGAGAAACGCTGACGCCACCCCACTGACGAGGTTTCAGTTCCAGCGGGTGCTTGCGATGTCGATTTCGGCCGCGGGCTTGAACCCCGGCGAGTTTGGGACCCATTCCTTTCGGATAGGGGCTGCTACGGAAGCTACAGCCAGTGGTCTGAGTGTAGAAGAAGTAAAACGTGTGGGGCGTTGGTCCTCGAACTGTTATAAAAGGTATGTGCGGTTGCACATGTTGTGAAGCTGTAATGATGTACTCACGCTTCTTGTTTTGTTTGGTTTTCAGTTGCGCAAGCCTACGAGGCGGGGCGGACTGTGCAGTCGACCCGACACCTGGGGACCAGCGGTCAGACATCACCGGCTGTGAAAAAGGAGGTGTGGGTCGTGGGCCACTCATACGTGAGGCGTGCCGCGGACGTATTCAAAGCAGGTGACATGATTCACGTGGCTGGGGAATACGGGTACAGTGTGTCCTTCTACGGAAAGGGCGGGCTCTGTATTGACCAGTTTCAATCATTTTTCGAGGGTTTGTTAGGGCGGACAAGGTCACCGCCGTCTATAATCATAGTCCATCTTGGGGGCAACGATTTGGTGGCCACTGGTAGACGACTTCTTCTTGAGGCGATGCTTTCCACTGTAAGTTGGTTGGCGAGAAGAGTTCCAGGGTGCACAATTGCATGGTCCCATATGATCCCACGAAAAGTGTGGCGGGGGGCTATTTCGGTTTCTGCTCTGAATCATTCAGTAAGGAAAATTAATAACAAAGTGAGTAGATTGTTTCGTTCAAGTACACTGCATTCTGTTTCGCATGGTTGTATTAAAGGGGACGGTATGTATTTGGGGGATGGTGTTCATTTGTCCCGGGTGGGGAACGAGTTACTCATAGGAGACCTCATAGCTTGGTTAAAGAGTTTATCAGACCCTCCAGGATTTCGCGATTTCGCGATTTGCAAAAAAATCGCGAAATCGGCAGTTTTGTAAAAATGCCGCGATTTTTACAAAACTGCCCGCGAAATTACTCTAATTTCCCAATTTTTGGGAAACGAGGACCTCTTGTGGCCATCTCGTTATAGCGCTCACTTTGATTGTCTGTGACTGACTCAGTCACAGACAATCAAAAAATTCTCGGCAGCCCCCTGACTCATGGAGTGAACCAGGACTTGCAAACCCGAAGGAAACAGAGCTCCCCTCAACAAGTTCTTAACCCTCCAACAGGAAGAGATTTGGTTTTGTGAACAAAGTGACTGTATAGGTTTTTAGGAAGAGACAATATTGCCTTGTTTCTTTATTCGACTAAGTGAAAACCCCCAGTCCTTCGCTATAAAAGACATTGGCAGCTGTTGCTGTTCATCACTATTGTACTTTTTTGGCATCTTTACAGTTCCCGTGATTACACGTTTTCTGACCTGGCAGGCCTTCTTGAACTGTTTCTTCCAGTGGAAAAACCTCCATCATATTAGGAGTAAATAAAGTTTATGATAGAAAAGACTTCCTCCAGACGGGTCAACTTTTTAATTTGTTCAGATGGTGTCACATGGCTGCAACACTGTTGCATCCACGCATCACCGTCATCATCACTGGAAGTGGCATATTAACGTTATAAAGGTTACACATGTTTTTTTTTTTTTACCATCCACCATAAAGGCCAGCATCCGTATTTCCATGAGCATTTACTCGTGCTATTTTTTAAATGTTGTCTTTGCTTTTAAATCGGTAGTGCAAATGACCCCATCTTTAAGTTTGTCAATCAGAAAGGAATAGTGTCAACACCATTCCAAAGACAAACATATAAAACAAATCGGTTCTTCATTATGACGAATCATTTTAGATTTTTTTTTAACAGATTTCAGTAGCACCCAATGAATGAGATGTGGGATTCCTCGTGTGAGCCCATTCTGGTGCTGCAGAAATTACGTACCAAACCTGAGGTATGTTTTCCTGCAACCACCTTGAGTGCAGCACGCACAAGCAAAGGCTTGTCAAGCAACCATACTTGATTTCTTTGCTTACTCTCTTGCCCCTCCCAGCCCCCCACACTTCTTCCATCTTCTGTCACACCCTCTGGAGCAGCTATTGTCTGTGCCACGCTGCACACAAATTGGTGTGTGCCGTGCCCACATCAGTTTCTGTCCAAGCCAGGAAATGTGCTTTGTCACAGTTCTGCTCATCACTTTTTGTGGTGTCTGTGCTGTTCGGCTCCAGAGACTCTTAGCCAGGTGTGCAAAGCTTTGTCTGATGAAGAAAGGGGGCTTCTTCTTTAGGGCTCACAAGTTCATGTTAAAAAGAGAAACATTTGCAAACCTACTCGAAGAAGGAAAGATTCATTGCTTGTTTACTTAAAATCATTACAAAAGTTGAAAATTGGGCAAACACACAATCACAATTAGTCGTATATTTTGCTTACTAAAGTGGATTGCAAACACCATCTAAAATCGTTATCAAATTATCTACAGCAAATACTTCCTGCGCCACAGGATAGTGGCACCATGCATACAAGTAACATTTATGGGAGCAGGGGAAAAAAGAAAAATAGGAGAGGAAAAGGTAAACAAGAAAATAAAAGCATGTGGGCAGCCGCAGCATTGGTCGGGTCTTCAATAGCTGGTCCTAGACTACTTTGGATGTAGCCATGGAAACTAGACTCCACTCAGAGAGGTTTAATTACATTTTAGAGGCTATGTTTGCTCAAGTCCTCCTATGAGGACTGGACCAGGTAAGCAGGAGGTGACCTCCCTTTGCAGTCTCGTTCACTTAATGGGATCGGTCACTATGAACCTGCGTCCTAGGGAGCCCGAGGAAGAGGTGTCCTGCCTCACGGATCCAGGAAGAAGCGGTGCCCCGGAAGGGGTGCATTCATGGGTGCTAGAACATCCCAGGGAGCTCCCTCCTATGAGGTTAGAACTGGAGCGTTGCTTCTGTAGAGCTACAGATACTTTAAACATGCCTAATTCAAAGTAGAATACTCTGCTGAATAGTTTCCATTGATTTCAGGCTGAAAATGAATGATTATGAGTAACATAAAGTGCCGCAAAATTGCCGCTAAATTTCCATATTTGTGCCGCTAAATTTCCATATTTGTGCCGCTAAATTTGCTAATCCATGCCGCAATATCCTGGGGGGTCTGGTTTATAACATGACCTTTAGGCAGGAGTGTTGTGGGGGGTCCGGATAGCCGGTCAACTATCCGGCCTATGGCGGTAAGGTCATGATCGGTGAGCAGTAATTGGAAGATCCCTATGGGGGGGCGTCACCCATTACGGATGGGAGCGCTCGGGGGAGGTGGCCATTGGCCCCTCAACGGGGAGGCGGTCCCGTCTAAGGATAGGCCGCCGGAAGGAAAGGAAAGGTGGTCAAGGCCCCTTCCTGGATAGGAGGGGCTACGGGCCCTCCTGGGGAATTTCCCGGGGCCAGGACATCTGCGACGGCAGATGTGTAAGTTGTGTGGGGTTCGGGAGGGGGTTTACGCTACCTTTTAGACACCTCACACGAGTCCTCGGACGACCGTTAAATGGCGTCGAGTTCATTGGGGCCCCCGTCAAGTCCAAGGGAAATTGGTAGATGCACTTGAGGTACGCCTCTGTGCGGTTGGTCCCCTCACAAGTGAGGGTGATATTTCTGGTTTAGGGATCTGACACCGGTTACGACCTTGCCGTTGGCCCTTAACGTTAGGATGTACAATTTCAAGTCAAATGTTTTGTAGGATGTTAGTTCGGCTAGGAGAACCTTTGTATTAGAGATCTGTTAAGGTTAGCTAAACATCGTAATGTTGAAATGAAATTGTACATAATATGAAACTGTTATTTTAATGTTTTGATTTTGTTTCATATTTTAATAAATACGGCCGGGAGGGTCACTCCCTCCCGCCTTCCAAAAGTTCAGAACCGTTTCCGGTTTCCCATCCTTGGGGATTGTGTTGAGAGGGGGTGACGGGTATCTCAGCCATAATATACCTACTGGCTACCGCCAGTAAGTAATAAAAAAAAAAATATATATATATATATATATATATATTCTGGGAGACCTATTATCTCTGCTATTAAAAGTGCTAGTGAACAGGATATGGTGAAAGTGCTGCCTAGTTATGTCAGAGACACCAGCGATTTCTGTTGAAACTTGAGGAAGGGATGTATGGAGACAACTTAGGGGAGTCGCTATGGGATCCTGTTTCTCCCCCAGCTACGCGTGTTTACACGTTGGCTGGTGGGAGGACCACGTCCTGAATATCCAACATCATTCCTGGGTTAATGAAAAGATAGTGAAATACCTACGCTATATAGAAGACGTGTTCATCTTATGGCAAGGTGATGCACAGGAAGCGGCTGTTTTTGTCCAAGAGATTAATGACAGTTCTTTAAATCTACATTTCACATCCAAAATGAGCCAACAAGAAATTGAGTTCTTGGATGTGAAAGTGTACATTAAGGATGACAGAATAGGGACTACCCTCTTTAGGAAGCCCACAGCTGGGAATACTACTTTGCATGCTACCAGCCTGCACCCTAAGCATACCATCACAAGTATCCCGCTGGTTGAAATTCTGCATTTAAAACGTATATGCAGTACTTCCATTGAGTTTGACCAGTGCCTTGCTCAGATGAATGCCAGACTTAAACCACGGGGCTATTCTAATACCCTTCTAAAACAAGCACTCTCAAAGGCGGAAATGCGCTCGAGGGCTATTTTGTTCATATCTAGTGAATCTAACAATGCTACTGCTGATTGTGTAGAGGCTACTTCTGAAGGTAATGTATGCCCTAGATTGATTACGACCTTCAGTAATGAAGAAAGTAAAATCAGAAGGATCGTTGAAAGAAACTGGCCTATTCTTTTTACTGATCCTGTATTAGGTGTTCTTCTACCGGATAGTCCGCTGGTCACCTTTAGTAGGACTAGGAATTTGGGGTCGGTGCTTGATACCAGCAGTCCTGAAACCAGACAAAAAACCATTTGGCTAAAACCCGTGGTGGGTTTTCGCAAATGCTCTTCCTGTAGGGCTTGTAAATTCGGGGCAAATAAAACTCACTATCAAACTCCCTTAGGGAAGCACATGTTCCCTATCTCTGGCTGCTACACTTGCAGGACAGACTTTGCTGTGTATATCCTGACGTGCACCTGTGGCCTAAACTACATAGGCAGTACCAAACTACAGGTGCACGTCAGGATCTTACAACATCTGAGAGCGATTCTACACAGTGACCCCGCTTACCCGGTGGCACGGCACTTCAAGACCAAACATAAGAATGACCTAAACTGTCTTTCTTACTATGTTGTTGGTGCCGTCCGTAAACTGCGCCGAGGGGGTAACAGAGAACAACTACTCAGGCAGCTTGAGACCACTATGATCTTACAGTTTGATAGTAGATGGCCCAATGGGCTGAACAATTCTGAAGATATGTATACTCACCTTTAGAGTTGGTGTAGCTACTTGTCCTTCTCCCTAATACCTGATGCACCACTTAAATCTGATGTCCATTCTCCATTTCTGCTTTGCAGACCGAGAGATATATGATTATAGGTAGTCAGGTTCCCTGTAGCCTATCATCCTTGGTATTATTCACTTGTCTGCTTGATTGGTGCATTGTTTCTTTTTCTCTAATACATATGTAATCTGTATAGAGGTAGTCAGGTTCCCTGTTGCCTCTATAAATGCTTCATTTCATTTTGTATATATTTAATATCTAAGACCTCTTATATTGCTCACTTGTTTTACTAGGTGTTCACTTCCTATGATACATGATGTGATGGGATGTTTTAACATTTGTATTATTTTATGTGATTTTAGCAATGAATTTTTGGCTAATACCAATTTTTTATTGTTATTACATATTTATGCATAGTGTTTTAATAACTCTTTCGCATTAGTCACGTGGCACTTTCACCACTATAATCTTTGCACAGCTTGGGATAGCTAATTTTTGCTCAATTAACTAAGTTGTTACCTGCTATTTTAACAGGTTCTTTATTTTTCCTATTTAAATCTCGTTTTTTGCTTCTGTCACCTCACATTAGTTTATTTGCCCTATACGTTAGTTTTGTCGTCAGCTTTTTGTAAGAAATTGTCTTATGATGTATTACAGGAAGAATGGAAACCAATAGGGATTTTTCCCGGAAGACAACGACATCCTGTACAGCAGAATCACTAACAGTTTCTTTATTTTGTTTACTGTTATGTTGGTACCTCTCCATCCAGCATTTATGCTGTTATATGAAATATTGCATGTTGATCCAGTTCAATTTCTTATTCCCTAATTTTCTGTTTGAACAACTTTTGTTCTGTTATTATGGAAAATCAATTTTTTGCCGATCAAATGACAGTTTTACCATAATCTATCTTCTATATCTATGTTCAGGTGATTGTTGTGACTAATGTATTTAGTGGGCATGGTGTTTTTCACAAGCATTTATAAAAAGAAAAAAATAGTAACAACTTTACATGTGACCAAGGGCCCACGGGTCCGAAACGCGTCGTGCTGTTGTTGCCTCACCTGCACATTAAAATCTATTTAAGCCAGATCCTGTGGTCCATCTCTCCTTTGCTTCGCCGATCTGGACAATTGGAGGTGGCGCGTGGAGTTTATCTTTTGTATATATATATATTTATATATATATATATTACCTACTGGCGATCACCAGTAGGTAGTTATAGTTAAGACCTAGTTTCCATAGAAAAAGCTTTTTTTGTTTTGCTTATAACTTTGACATCGTTTGATGAATCTTCATGAAATGTTCCAAATTAATTCTTTGTTCATATCAGCTCCTATGTTGAAAGTTGGGGCCTATTTGTCAAGGGGGGCTGAGAAAAAGGGGGGGTCCCAAAATGTGTTTTCTCTATGTTAATTTCCATAGGAAATTTTAGACAAGGCTACAGGTCGAACGGATGAACGGAATTAACCCACATTTTGCAAGGAGAAGAGTCTTGGTCTAGAAAGCATACTTTTGTTTATTTGGTGTAAATCCATTCAGTAGTTTTTGAGAAATATCGAAATTTACTGATATCGATATTTGGGAATTCTGCTATCTGATTGGCTGAGGCGTTACAAGCACAAGCTTGCTGCTTATTGGCTGTGAGCGCTGCAAGCGTTTGCAACTAGGAAGTGTTGGCCACCATTTTGTGATTCCGTTGAACCGAGTAAGGGGAAAAAAGGGTGAAAAAGTAGGAAAGAGGAGGGAACAAGCACTGTAACCTTTGTGGGGTGTTTAGGGTTAGTCATGTGCTCTGGTTGCTGTACTATACCTGTTGAAGTAGCGTCAGCATGTGTTTATACCTACTAGGACTGGTCTAAAAGGGCTGGGGTATGAAAAATATGTGAGGTACTGTCTAGAGTCTCATGCTGCTAAGCTGAGCTGCTGCGGGACTCGGGGATGAAAGCGTGATCCCAAACTGTGTGTCATATGCTGTGAAGTCATGTGCTCTGGCCGGTGTGCCACATCTGTCAAAGTAGTGTGAGCATGTATTTATTAACCCTGGGCATAGTTCGCGGAGTCGCACTCCGCGGAGCTACGCGAAGACGCACTTGCACTCCGCGAACTACGCGTAGCTCCGCAGCCATGCGTAGTTGCTTGCTAGACCCGTTCGCGCGCCGTTTTTCATCTTCGGGAGCGCGGTGCGCGTGTTCGGGGCGTTGCCTGCATGCTCGGGATGGCTAGTGTGCTAAGTTACCCAAGAGGTTTGTCCCGCCCGCTTGCGTTCCCTTATTTTCTGTTCCGGGTCACAAGTAACGTGTTCGGGTTGTGCAAGACATGTTTGGGAACTCATCTTCTCGTTCGCACTACAAAAGTGCGTGATCGCGCTAAATATCGCGCGAACCTACCCACGGGGTCGCGATGGGCGCAGCCATCTTGAATCACACACTCTGGCTATGATTTTGGGCCTACTTTAGCATCTAGCTGATATCTCTTCAATCCTGGTCTTTCTACCCACTTTTTCAAACTTTCTTTAGTTATTACCTATCTCTCTCTTTGCCTAGGTTTATATTTTTCATTGTATTTCTACTTTTACAACTTTTCTATTGTTTTATTTTACTTCCTTTTTTTACCTTGCTTCTTCTTTCCCCTACTTTTTTGTCTTGAACTTTTCTTCTCCCCTCCACCCAGAACCATGGTCAAGGGCGCCAGCAGCAGCGCCGGCTCAAAGGGCAAGGCGCCTGTGCCCCAAAAAACCCGGCTGCCTTGCGGCAGACTGCGCCCCCTAGGGGTAAGGGCCCGCCAACTTTTTGGGGAGGAGGAGGTGGCTGCCCTGGTCTTTTTTATCCAGCGCCACCTCCCCTTGATCTTGGCAGCAGGCGGCAGGCCCGGCTCTGACTACCACCAGATTGAAGAGCGTCTCCGGCGGTGGGCAAAGGTGCGCCGGGCAGTCTTCCGCTGCTCCGGTATCCGGCGTACCCACCATAAGCTGACCCACCACTGGGCAGACATTTTGGACCGGGAGCAGGACCTGTTGGACCTGCTTGGTGTCGAGGTCATGGGTCTTGGTGAGTGGCTACCCAAAAAAAAGTGTGTGTATATATATCTATAGTAGTATAAGTATTGTTATTGTATCTTTCTAAATCTTGGCTGAATAAGTAACGCGATGACTGGTGCTCCTAGTTACATTTCCGATGTATTCCGTTATATCTACTGTAATTGTATGACACTGGTCTGTGCTGCGCTTCTTCACTGACTCTTGCGTGTTCAATTTGGCGCTAGCTTTTGCTGTTTATTGTTGTGAGATTTTCTTTATTGTAGAGAACTGAAGTTAGTTAATGCTATTAATAGAGTCTTGTCCTTCCTTTGTCCGTCAGTGAAATAGCGGTTCATGGATAATTGTACGTGTTTGCATATTGTATCATTTTTTTTTCACGGCCTTCTCTTCTGCATGAATCCTCCTCTGGCAATGAATGCTAAAGTTACTTTGTTCTTCTTACCTCAGCCAGGGCCGGCTTTAGGCATGTGCAAGCTGTGCAACTGCACAGGGCCACCAAATGCCAGGGGCCACCACACCAATATATATCCTTAATTTAATAATCCTCTGAGGATGGATACATATTTGCGTGGCGGCCCCTGGCAGGGATTTGGTGCCTCCGGCTCTGTTCCACTTCCAAACACCCTGACTCCCCCCTCTTCACTGTCCTCCGTGCTCTGCCCTGACCTCCTCTTCCGGGCCCCCCTGCCTACGCTCCCTGCCCAGGACCACCATGAGCCCAGAGCCGCCCTGCCTCAGCTCTCCATAGAACTGATGTAGTTTGTTTAGTGAGTGGGTAGGGCAGCAGTAGCATTCAGTCAGTAGCAGAACAAAATATGATGCAACAAACGTACAATTTTGTGTTAGTATGCACAAAGTTAAGCATGTCTCCTCCTTGTGATCTATGCATTTTGCTGGCAAAAATAAAAAAGAAATTCCTATTTACAGATAATTGATTACCCCATTCTTGAATCAGTGGTGTTGCAGTTGTTACTGCCTCTGTGTTACTTAGTAATCTGCAATCAGAATGTTTATGGAACATTTGATTTGTTTTCTCCAAGTATATACAGTCAGTGAATCATGCAAGCCAGTAGTCATTTGGTAGATCAATGTTTGTTTCTTTTAATGTTCTAGCAGTGGTTTTTGAAATGATGTCTATGTTTCACAGCACTCAATGTTTTTCTCTTTCTTTATTATTTCTTACATGAACCACAGAACCCAGGGGCAAGCAGAAGGCTGGGACCGAGTCGGCGGGTGAACCACAGGCACAGAGCTCCTCTACTGAGGATCCTGCTGCTGTCCCCAGTAAGTCCAACAGTGCTTTCTTTTGGAACAATGATATTTCCCTAACTTTCTTATTGAGCTTTTTTTTCCAACCGATTAATGACATTTCATTCCTAAATAAATTTTGACAAATGCTTTTTTGATTTCGATTATGTTTTCAAAATTTTGGGTATCTGTCCCTGCCTTTCTGTTCCTTCAAAGAGCCTCTGCTATGACTCTCTGTGTTACTACTAGACTGTCTGTAGGTAAGCTTGCCCTGTTGCCCACTCTTTAGTTCAGGTATTAATCTTTTCAAAAAATCTGTGATAGAATAGCTGTAGGCACAGGGTCCACTCCTGTCTTATGCTTTTTCCTCTGTAATGTCTCTTCTTTGCCAATTGACCCCAACCAAGTATGCATCCAGATGTTGGTCTAGTATTTTGTAAACGTTAGTATACCACTACTACTCTTGCGGGTATTCTTCTATGCAGTCACATACATAACTATGTATGCACCAGAAAATTGGATGTTGGTGATAGGCAGGTTGGACCTTACTTACTTACACCTCAGTCACAGAACTCTGAGGAACCCACAATTCACTGAACGACAACCTATATGGGCTCAGCCATTGGTCAATTATTCAATTATCCCACTCCTGAACCCCAATACCAAGATGCCCAATGCTTTTATTACATAATCCATAACCTAAGTAACCTCCTTTTGCTCACTCACTCGTGTAAGTCTACAAGACAACAGACACTGAAAATACACTTCCGAGTCAATGTGGTACTTCAAAAGCTTTATTTTGTTAGAAGTAACTAAGTAAGTAACATCAATGTTTTTAAGTTGTTCCGTGAAATACGTCAAGGCCCACCAGAAAAAATCCAGAGTTAAAAAAGGCTGAATAAAGTAATCTACATTTGTACAGCTACCAGTGCACGATAGGGAAATGTGGGAAATGTTGGAGACCCCTCACCATTGAACATATACTGCTGACATATGCCTCTTTTTGGTAAGCTCTGGAAATCTCTGCTTCGTAGAAGGAAATCTTCTCATCTGCCGAAAATAATGACAAAAGTGGTGCACGTTAGACAGTATGAAAATAAATACATTTATGCAAGTTTTTAGCAGTCATGCTAAAAAAAAGGTGTAACCTGAGGCTGTAAGCAAACTCGATTCCACAATCCACATTCAAAAAGTAAATACGGGCCTTTTTATTTTCCAAACTCTTCAGGTGTATGCTTTGAACAATCATGTGGCCTCAAAGGCGTCTTCTCGTACTGCGCAACAAGCTGCGAGGTAGCATGCGCAAAACTGTAGACATTGATGTACAAACTGGTTACATGGTTCAGTCTAAATTTCCAAGGACTAGAGTAGCAGTAGAGATGAGATGAGCTTGGGTACCATACCATAACAAATGAATGCTAATATGTGTAGTGACTCTGCTGTACTAGGCAATGTGGACTACTACTGATTACATTGTACTTAACTGTTTTGCAGAACTCCATTCTTGGTGAACAAGTAAAATGGGGGCTGTGCATCCATCTAAAAAGGTGTACTTATTTTTATAGGTGCAGAACCGGTTCCATCCACCAGTGCCGACGGGGACAGCGGCGCAGCGGGGACAGGAGGACCAGAGGCACCTACACCAGCACCAGCAGCAGTGGGGGTGGAGCCAACAACGGTGGGCGATGGTAAGTTACATTCAATAGTGATCCGCATTACTTGGTGGGTGGGGAAAACTTCCTCACTGTACTCTGATACTTATAATGAACTTGAAGTTCTACTGGACAATATATGACGCCACCTTTATGTGTCATTACCAAGCTTAGCATTACCACCGGCGAGAATTGATAAAATAACAGGCCTCTTCTATCTGACTACAACTCAGCTGTGAAAGGTTGGTGGCAGACTAAAAGTCTTATCCACAACATTACATGACCACGATGGATTAACACTAAGGAGATCGATTTTAAGTATGAAAGGAGCAAGGAAAAAGCACCAATCATCTAATATAGAAGGATACTTTGGAATCAGCAATGCAGGTGGCTGATAGCAGTCGGATGCATGGGTTGTTGTGGAAGCATGGAAAGGGGAAAACACAGCTGCCTGCGTGGGTGGGAGACACACCCAATATCGGTGGGTAGTGGATAGTCTCAGCAGCGGTGTTTTGGTCAAACCCAAAGGCAAGGGAAGGAGGGGACGACTGGATGCATTCTGGGTCGTTGCTGGCGAAACACAAACCACCTAAGGTTTGTTGCGCGATATAAAGAATGATAGTCTCTACTAGACATTTACTAGTACTAGCTGGCCCCTGTTAATTAATGTTAGTTTGAGATTGTCACTGTTCCCGGAAGCACAGAGTATATGATATAAAACGAGATTTGAAAAAGACAGGTGTTCGTATGTGTGTGACCGTTGAAGTACACCCATGCTATGCTACTAGGGCAGGCACAATGCTGTGCCAAAAAGTCCAACAAATTAATTATATAGGCCGTAGAATGTTCAAGATAGATACAACACCATTTTTTGTACTCAGCTTGCTTGCTAGTGCTACTGTACTGTGCCACTATGTGTTGAATACATTTTGTGTTCTTGATTTGCTGGGATTTTGGAATACAACAATTCTGTCTCTTTCTTTATAGTTACTCCTTCAAAACCAACAAGAAAGGAGTTGGCAGTCCGGGCCTGGCAGCGGAAACTGCAGGCCATCGTTGAGGCCTACCGCCGGCTGGTGGCTCAGGCCGAGGAGGAGGAGGAGGCGGCGGCAGCAGCTGCTGCCTCTTCCAATGCCCCGGCCCCCAAGCCTGCAGGAGTACGTCGCCGTGGTCAGGCAGCCGCCACCGCCAGATTTTTTCAGCATCAGCCACCCCCCCACAACATGCATGCCAATGTAGGTGCCGTCAATTCCAAACAAAGATTCTCCTCCGGGTAGCGAGGCTTGAGGGTGAAATAGAGGAGCGGGTAAAGCTCATTGTGGACAAACACTTGAAAGCCCGCCGGCTTTGAGATGGACCCTGTTTGTTTGCCCCTTTTCAATCCTTTTGTTGGTGGGTGGGAATTGGGTGTTGGGGTTTACATTACATTGAACGTGGAAATTTGGTTGGGGTTAGGGGAGGGTAGGGACAGCTGTGGGGTAAGATTTAATATATATTTTATTTTTGTATCATCTTTATTTATATTATGTTAAAATAAACGAGACACAAAGTTATGTTCAAAAGAAAACATTTGAAGTTCATTTGTGTTTGTTGGGGGGTTGGAGGGGGGACTGTTTCACCAAATAATGCACGTTGTGCAACATCGCAAGGTTTAATTGGCCATGCAGGTCAGCGGACAGTGCTTTCGAATAAAAAAAAATAGTGGCCACATCTTTAACATGCAGACAGATAGATGCGGTAAACCCTCACCGAGTTATATTTGTAGTATTAGAAGAACTACCAGTCTGTCTTGCGCTATACCTCACAGCAAACTTATCTTACCTGTGATTGCTGATGATGATTTATGATGAAGTGTGGCACTGCAAGGGCTGCATTTGTTTCCCAAGACAATGGAGAAGAATCTATGGTTCTGAACTTCTGTGATAGTACTAGTAGTAGACAGACCCTGCCAGTAGCATTTTGAGACAAAAAGAAAGAGGCAGTCATTTGCGTGACAGACAATGTGGGGGTAGTATAAGTATTAAGTAAAGTATATTACACGACTGACCCAAAAACAATATTGCAACTGCTAAACTGAAACAAAACAATGGTTTTGGGGACTGGAAACTAAGTGCAAGAGAAGATAAGAAGTTCAACTGTAGTTGTAGTACTCACAGCAACGTCAAACTTTTCTAAATCATAATGCTTTAAACCTAAACCCAAACAATGATGCCAATTCATTAGAGGTATTCGTTGTTTGATGGTAATGGTAAATTATTTGGCATTATACACAGAGCTTGAGTTGGGAAGCCGAAGAAGATCCTGGCCATGCCTTGTTGAAATTTCACTATTGTTGCTTTCACCACATCTGCCCCAGCAAGCGCGTGATCAAATTGTTGGTGTATATTTAATGTAACAAACATCACACCTCAATGAAACCACGCAGCCCGGGGGAAGAGGGTTAGGGTTTGTTGAATGGATGGGTACGGGGGTTTTGGGAAAGGTTTGAGAAAGAAAAACAGTACGCATGGAGACAACAAAAGCAAAACAATGAAGACGATGATTTATGATGTTGATCCACTAGCCAATGAATGTAAGGAATAAACGTAGGAAAAGGACACGCTGAATATCATTCTTGGTTTCCCGCCATCCAATTGCTTGATGATGAGGATTAGTGGTAAGGGTGAGTTGATGCTCATAGTATAATAGCAGTGGGTGAAAAACGTCCAGCCTGAAAAAGAAAAGGCAAATACAAAAGAATGTGAATGGCCTAAACAAATTGTAATACAGTGAAGATCAAAAAAATAATACAAGAGGAGTAAGAGAGGACTTTCAGACTGAGGCGGCTTTGATACAATATGTATAAGTCCACTAGTTGCACATCATTATTAATCTAGAAGTACAAGAAAAGACAGGAGCAAGCACAGAACAGGCCCACGACACAGGGTCGCCGTTAACACAAACTGCATTTCCCTACAAATTTCACTGAGCCACAGAAAGGGGCATAACAAAGCAACCTAGCATTTACAAAATTAATCAACAAAATAAATGCGTCATTCTCAGTCATCAATCATACCACTATTGTACTCTACCACTGCACAGTGCACACACATGTAGTAGCCTGGGTCTACTGTGCTGTCCCTCTTATTTGTATTTATTACCTTGTATTCCACTCCAAGAAACATCGTACATCAATCAGCTCAGATCCAACTGCCTGACAGCGTGCAAAGATATGGTGGTCACCATCATTATCAGGTGTGGCACGTCTAGTCCAACAGCAACAGCAACTCAGTCTGTAGTGAGTGACTACGATAAATTAAGTCCTGACTGCACCTGTAGTAGTAGGAACACAAGTGCGTAAATAATTTATATTATTAAATAACATGGAAAAATTGGCTATCACGTGAGTCTGAAGTTACTAGTATACTTCAACTCCATGCACATTTGCTCAGAGTCAGCAAAACATTACATCCAATGCAATGCATGGCATCATTCATTTAATATACCTGTCTTGCTCTTCTCTTTCACTGTCAGATGATTGATCACAGATGCTGCCGAGCCTTTTAAAAGTAATGACGAGTCACAACAAGTTGACTTCAGTTGTGGATGCCTGCTCAAGTTTTGACACTGAAGAGTCGTCTATGAATGCCTCCAGACAGAGGTGGTAGCCTTAAGACTCAGTAAGACAGTGATGAGTTGCAGATTTCAAATGAAATAGAGGATGGCTGTAGTCATGTACGGTTCACTTGTTATGGAGGGACTGTTAGAGGCTACATTATTGTACTATACTCCATCTACAACATCCAATGTATGGCTGGCAAGATGGAATTGTATTGACTTGAGTGGTAGTCAAGAAGATGGAGCAAGACTCTGAGGAGTGCAGTCAACATGGAACATAAATGCACAGGCGTGCAACTCCAGGAGGTAAATAAAAAGATACAGTGAAAATAAATGCACAGGCGTGCAACTCCAGTAGGTACATAAAAAGAATCAGTGGTGGGGATGGATTTGGTTGTGGTTTTTATTAGCAGTTTTGCACCAGAAAGCCATTGTTAATAAGAAAATAAATAATACAAATAAAGGAAGGGAGAAAGTAACAATTTAAAAGCCTAGTTGTCAGGGAAGAGGAGCTCGTCCTCAAACTCTGGGGGTTCGGACAGAAGTAGGTCATGTAACATAGTAGTGATGATGTCTTCGGACTCGCTTTCTTCATCCTGCTCTGATTCACGTACTTTATAGTCTGGTGGTATGAAGTGTTGATTCATTTTTATCATTGTCAGCCTCTCCACGCTTTTGGGGGAGAGACTGGTCCTTTTCGATGTCACAATGGCACCAGCAGCACTGAAAACCCGCTCAGAAGGGACACTGGCTACAGGACAAGCCAGATACTATATCGCCAGCCTGATCAGCACTGGCCACTGTCTCCTTCTTTCATACCAATAGACCAATGGGCTTTGCTCCATGAACACCTCTGTTGTGTCATCCAGATAGGCCTGAACCATCCGCTCAGTGTTCATTGGTGATTCAGAAAAGGGGGTGGTGATGAACAGAGTGTCTGAATTAAGCAGACCACTCTTACCCAGTCCAAGGATCAGGGCTTGATCCATCATCGTTTTTTAGCTCACTGCACCATCCCAGCTCAGAATTTGGCTATATGCAAATTAGTCTGACCCTGGCCCAGTGCATCATGGGAACAGGGCAGACCAAACTACCAAGCCAATTCTTATGCTGGGAAGGAAACAAGCTACCGGGGACCAGTTTCTGGCATTTCAGCCGTCTTCGGCCTGGCTTGCCTGAATCCTGATGGTGCAATGAGCTAGGGACTTACATCTGAGTATACCCTTCCACGCTTCTGGTGGACAAAAATCATTCAGAAAAGGGGGTGGTGATGAACAGAGTGTCTGAATTAAGCAGACCACTCTAACCCAGTCCAAGGATCAGGGCTTGATCCATCATCGTTTTTTAGCTCACTGCACCATCCCAGCTCAGAATTTGGCTATATGCAAATTAGTCTGACCCTGGCCCAGTGCATCATGGGAAAAGGGCAGACCAAACTACCAAGCCAATTCTTATGCTGGGAAGGAAACAAGCTACCGGGGACCGGTTTCTGGCATTTCAGCCGTCTTCGGCCCGGCTTGCCTGAATCCTGATGGTGCAATGAGCTAGGGACTTACATCTTAGTATACCCTTCCACGCTTCTGGTGGACAAAAATGATTCAGAAAAGGGGGTGGTGATGAACAGAGTGTCTGAATTAAGCAGACCACTCTTACCCAGTCCAAGGGTCAGGGCTTGATCCATCACCATTTTTTTGCTCACTGCACCATCCCAGCTCAGAACTTGGCTATATGCAAATTAGTCTGACCCTGGCCCAGTGCATCATGGGAACAGGGCAGACCAAACTACCAAACCAATTCTTATACTGGGAAGGAAACAAGCTACCGGGGACCGGTTTCTGGCATTTCAGCCGTCTTCGGCCCGGCTTGCCTGAATCCTGATGGTGCAATGAGCTAGGGACTCACATCTGAGTATACCCTTCCACGCTTCTGGTGGACAAAAATGATTCAGAAAAGGGGGTAGTGATGAACAGAGTGTCTGAATTAAGCAGACCACTCTTACCCAGTCCAAGGATCAGGGCTTGATCCATCACCGTTTTTTAGCTCACTGCACCATCCCAGCTCAGATCTTGGCTATATGCAAATTAGTATGACCCTGGCCCAGTGCATCATGGGAACAGGGCAGACCAAACTACCAAGCCAATTCTTATACTGGGAAGGAAGCAAGCTACCGGGGACCGGTTTCTGGCATTTCAGCCGTCTTCGGCCCGGCTTGCCTGAATCCTGATGGTGCAATGAGCTAGGGACTCACATCTGAGCATACCCTTCCACGCTTCTGGTGGACAAAAATGATTCAGAAAAGGGGATGGTGATGAACAGAGTGTCTGAATTAAGCAGACCACTCTTACCCAGTCCAAGGATCAGGGCTTGATCCATCACCGTTTTTTAGCTCACTGCACCATCCCAGCTCAGAACTTGGCTATATGCAAATTAGTCTGACCCTAGCCCAGTGCATCATGGGAACAGGGCAGACCAAACTACCAAGCCAATTCTTGTACTGGGAAGGAAACAAGCTACCGGGGACCGGTTTCTGGCATTTCAGCCGTCTTCGGCCCGGCTTGCCTGAATCCTGATGGTGCAATGAGCTAGGGACTCACATCTGAGTATACCCTTCCACGCTTCTGGTGGACAAAAATGATTCAGAAAAGGGGGTGGTGATGAACAGAGTGTCTGAATTAAGCAGACCACTCTTACCCAGTCCAAGGATCAGGGCTTGATCCATCACCGTTTTTTAGCTCACTGCACCATCCCAGCTCAGAACTTGGCTATATGCAAATTAGTCTGACCCTTGCCCAGTGCATCATGGGAACAGGGCAGACCAAACTACCAAGCCAATTCTTTCACTGTGAAGGAAACAAGCTACCGGGGACCGGTTTCTGGCATTTCAGCCGTCTTCGGCCCGGCTTGCCTGAATCCTGATGGTGCAATGAGCTAGGGACTCACATCTGAGTATACCCTTCCACGCTTCTGGTGGACAAAAATGATTCAGAAAAGGGGGTGGTGATGAACAGAGTGTCTGAATTAAGCAGACCACTGTTACCCAGTCCAAGGATCAGGGCTTGATCCATCACCGTTTTTTAGCTCACTGCACCATCCCAGCTCAGAACTTGGCTATATGCAAATTAGTCTGACCCTGGCCCAGTGCATCATGGGAACAGGGCAGACCAAACTACCAAGCCAATTCTTATACTGGGAAGGAAACAAGCTACCGGGGACCGGTTTCTGGCAATTCAGCCATCTTCGGCCCGGCTTGCCTGAATCCTGATGGTGCAATGAGCTAGGGACTCACATCTGAGTATACCCTTCCACGCTTCTGGTGGACAAAAATGATTCAGAAAAGGGGGTGGTGATGAACAGAGTGTCTGAGTTAAGCAGACCACTCTTACCCAGTCCAAGGATCCATCATCGTTTTTTAGCTCACTGCACCATCCCAGCTCAGAACTTGGCTATATGCAAATTAGTCTGACCCTGGCCCAGTGCATCATGGGAACAGGGCAGACCAAACTACCAAGCCAATGCTTGGTGTTCCTTGGTGCTCGGCTTTGCTGGTCCTCTTTCCCCTTTGCAACAGCAACGGACTTACCCATCCCTTTCTGTAGAAAAAAAGCAGTTATGCTTTTGGTTGTGTCTGCTGAATCAGATCGTGTAGGTGCTGCTTTTGGTACTGTTGGTGCCTGCTGGGAAGCAGATACACTGCTCTCATGCTCTGAAGAACTTGCCTCAGGAGGATGGCCTGGAGTACTTTGACTGTCCTGGGCTGGCACTTGCAGGCCTTTAAGTAACAGCCGTTCAGTTTCTAAATCATTAGCTTCCACAGCTATGGAAGTTTTGTAATTGGCAACATCCCCATCTGAAAAAGGAATTACTGCGCTACTGCTGACAAATAATTTGTACCGTGGATCCAACATTGTTGCAGTTATGTAATGTTGATCTGACACAATCATTTGAAGCCTTGCATTTAGAGATAAGCGGTTGGCTAAGGCCTTGGCCAAGGTGTATGCATCAACTTTTTCTTCGTCACCTTCGTATGTTTCACAGACCTCCTTCAGCTGTTGCTCAAGCATGTACAACAATGGGATGGCTTGGCCCATAGTACAGTCCTCCCTGCTAACTGCACGTGTGAAGACCTCAAAAGGTAGTAGCATCTCTGTCAAGCATTTAATGATGTCCCACTGCCACATCTCAACGGTCAGGGTTTTAAGATTAACAGTAGGATCCCCTAATCTTCTTGACATGACATAAGCATTCAGTGGTATGTACTGCTCAAAGAGATGCTCAAGCATGAAATAAGTAGAGTTCCAACGTGTTGGGACCTCCTGGATCAGTGCTTTGACTGGCAATTTATGCTCACGCTGAATGACCCATAGCAGCTTCCGTGCTTTGAAAGACTGGTTAAAATGCGTGCATATTCTTCTGCAGATGGTCAGTATGTTGCTGACTTTGGCTTCAGTTTTCAGAAAGTCTTGCACTACTAAGTTAATGCAGTGTGCCAAACAGGGTACCCTGAAATAATGTCCTTCTCTCATTGCCTTCACTACATTACTGCCATTGTCGGTGGCAACAAAACCAATCTTAAGGCCTCTTGGTTGCAGCCATTCAAAGACCTTGCTGTTAAACTCAGACAAAATGTTTTCAGCAGTATGAGTTTTCTCCATACCAAACATGGCTACAGTTGCATGTCTGCGAGTATCATTAAAAATCCCAGCAACTTCAAGGCCTGAAGTTAACTTCTCTTTAACACCTGCAAAAGAGATCCAGTGTGCGGTGATGCACATGTAATCTGTGGCTTCGCAACTGCTCCACATGTCTGTTGTCAGGTGGATACAATGGACAACACTCTGTTGTAAGGCTTTCCCAATCAATTCCAGCACGTCGTGGTGTAGTGCTGGAATTGCAACTCTTGCAAAATAGTAGCGACTGCGAACGTTCCATTTTGGGCAGAGTGTTGCCACTAATTCCCGAAATCCCACTGCCTCAACAAATGAAAATGGGAGAAGGTCGAGTGCCAACATTTTTGCAAGTTTCGCATTGTACAAACGTGCTATTGGGTGGTTCCGCTCGTACTTTCCCTCCTGCCTAAACATGCTAGTAATGGTACGCTGCTTGGTATTTCTTTCTGTTATGCTAGACGGACCACCTTGCATCGCAGACTTTGCACTCCTTGGTGTCTCCGGCTGACTCTGGTGTCACTGAGAAGTTGCTGATGTGGAGGATGTGGACTGTACCACTCCAGTGCTGGCGACAGGGCTCATTTGTATACCACTCCCAGATAGAAGGTCATCGTCTCCCTCTTCTTCCTCCTGGTCAACCATGAGTGGACCTTGTAGTACTACTGTATCCCCACCAACACCAGTGCTTACATTTTTAAAGCTTGCAAGGTGGTTCTCCCACGTGATTAAGTGTGTTTTTTTCAAATGGGTCGTTTGGCCTCCAGTACCATAGTTTGTACCAATCTTACCACGACTAACATTGACATGACAAATGGTGCATATAGCAATGTTCTCCTGATGTGGGTGAACCGTAAAGAAGTCCCACACTGGGGAGGTAAACTTTTGTCTCCTGCCATAGGAAGAGGACCCACTTCCAATGCCGGATGAACTGGAGGATTTTTGTTGAATTTCCCTATGTGACAGCTCAGTACTAGTACTGCCACTACCTCCTTCTGTTGAGGTGGCGCTTGTGCTGGATGTCGGACGCTGCCGGGCCTTCGCTGATGAAAAAATGGGAGCTGGTGTTACTTTCGGTGCTGAGTGTGTAGGAGGTACACGTGCTACCTGCTCATCACTAATCGCAGCCCTTCTGGATAGGGTGAAAATGTTGGTCTCTACATCCTCTGCACCAGGAATAACGCTTGTGATGATGACAGTGTCAGACCCGTCTTTATCACCAGCAGTATCCTGCTCACCTACATCGACCTCCATAAGTTCAAGCCTTGGTGGATCCTTCCTTTTTCCTAGCCTGGTCTTGGGATGTCTCTCCTTTGAATGCTCAGATAGTTGTGGATGCCAATCCTTATCAAGGTCATCTGAAGGTATGCTTGGCGAAGAACTCGATGCACTGCCACTAACCCTCCTTTCCCTTGGTGAATTGAAAGACAATAGATCACCTCCAGAAGTGGCTTCCTCTTCTTCTTGCTCGGAATGAGGCTATACTTCCTGAACTGCCCCGACTTCGGGAGGAACAACTACTACTATTGCGTGCGGAGATGGTGGTTGTTGTTCTTGAGGAAGTACTATTGCGGGCTGTGGTTCTTCAACAACTACTATTGTGGGATTTGGTTGTTGTTGTTGTTGAACAACAATTGCGGGCAGTGGTTGTGGTTGTTCAACAACTATTGCGGGAAGTGGTTGTGGTTGTTGAACATCTACTGCTGGCGGTGGTTGTTGAGCACTTTCATCTTGCGTGGATTGTGTACTACTTTGAGACAGCGATAAGTTTAGTTCAGGCTCAGTATCACTGCTTTGTAACACTAGGCTGGCTACCTCTTCGACCCTCACGTGCTTGGCCCTGGGTTGGTGGCTTGCCCCCGCTAATGCGGATGTGCTGGCCCCAGCTTGCACCCCGGACACCGCTGCATCAGGGGTACCATTTTGGGGCCCAAAAAAGGTTTTGGGGTCCATACCAGACTTAAGTGGCACTTCCTTCTTCTGTACCTTCTTCTCAGCAACTTTCTTGGTGGTGGAGGACCTGGTACCTGCTTTCTTAGGGCCCATCTTCTTCTGATGTCTGCACACAGCAGCACTCAGTAGCACAAATTGCAGAGATGTCTGGTCAGATGAGTCACACACCACACGTGGCGTACAACTGAAGGACGTCCGTCTGGCAGTAGAACGGGCGATGGATGAAAACAACCAGCACCTCCTCAGTCTTTTTTTGTGCACCTACAAGCAAAGAAGGCAGAACAACATCAGTCAAACAAGCAGTAAGCCAACATGAACAATTGAAAGACACACAGGCCAATGTATAAAACACAAAACAGAAGACTAATACTACAGCACCACAGCTCCCAGCCACATGAAGTCCAGAAAGAACCAATAAAGTCAAGCAGGCCTATATATACCAATATGGACAGAAAAAGGAGGATGCCTGCTACACATGACAGGTTAATGCAAGGGATAAAATACCCCATGGCTAAGAGGTTGGAAACCTACACCGCAAAAACACATACAAGGCATAAAATTATTACACACACAAAAAAGTTACCTACACCCCTGCCCACATGTGGGAATGCAATGCCATACACACATGCCCTAAGGATGTTAATTGAATAGACCGAATAGAAACAGCTACATAAAGCACCCCCGCTAACTACTACCTCTGGGACTCTGGCCTACTGTCAGATCAGACCCAAAGCAGGGAGGCCAATGATAAATGCACAAAGGAAGTACCTACAAAATGGCCGCCACCACATGGCCTGGCCACCCACAGCAACATGAAAAGAAAGAGAAAAGAGAAGACAGACAATAAATGCCTATGGGAAAGGGACAATGCTTTGCTTTGCTTCACAAAGTAGCTGCACCACTGCCCACGTGGTCAGCCCACCCAGAAACAAGAAGACAGACACAGGAATTGTTCCATGCTCCAAAAACTACAACCAAATGACAACTCCAGTTTTTTTGGGTGCACAAGAAACATATTCAACATTTTTGAGAAACTTTTATGCAACTCGGGACATATTGTTCGCGAGATTGCAAAATCGGCATGTTCGGCAGCGTGAATTGAATGAAACGTCGTTATCGCGTTCCCGAGCAAGTACATTGAGCACGCGAACAAGACAAAAAATGTAATGTCGCGTGTCCACACTGTGCGACGTTACCAAAAGTACGCGAGCTGTATTCCTAAGGTTACCTACTGGCAGGGAGTGCAATATTAGTTACACACACCCAAAAGCTGAAAGTACCAACATAAAAAAAATGTAAAGCAATCCAAAGCCATACACTATGTAATTAAAGATACACCACAAAAAGAGTTGATTAACTTTAATGCACCTATGGCTTTGAGTAGTAGTACCTCTGCCCTACTGCCAGAATAGTCAAAAACCTTGGATGCCTATGGCAAAAGCACAAAGGAAGGACACACAAAATGGCCGCCGCCATAGGGCCTGGCCACCAACAACAACATGGAAAAATCACAAAGGATGTATACACAAAATGGCCTCCACCACATGGCCTGGCCACCAACAACAACATGGCAAAATCAGTCACAAAGGAAGCGGCCGCGCATGCGCATCTTCACGAGAAAATGCGCATGCACGGCCGCCCGCGCATGCGCATTACTGATAAAGACGGAAGACGGAAGATAACGAGCCCCGGGGAACGCGGCGGCCAGCGGCGGCAAGGTAAGTGCTTTTTAAATTATAGCATTCCTTTATTTTAAAGTATTTAGGGAGGGCGGGAGGGAGGCGGGTGGCGGGGCTGGCGGCCAGTGGTTTTGCGGAGTGGGGCTACGCGGAGTGCGGAGGTGGGCGTAGTTTCTCGCCCACTTCGCGTAGCTCCGCGAAGCCCCACTCCGCGAACTCCGCCCAGGGTTACTCGAAACCTAGAGGAATAATTATGTTGTTGGGAATTTACTGACTTAATGTGTGTCCTCTCCGCTGCCAAAGCAAAACGTCATCTCAAATGGCCTGGTCATGACATCTTTATTTCTCAAGACTTATCTAATGCCACGAATGCTAGAAGAAAGGAATTTTTGGCCCTGCGTCCTCAGATGAGACAATTGAATATTCGATATGGTATTCTTCATCCTTGCCTGTGTAAAATTACTCATGATGGTTCCTCCCGTTCATTTGATGACACTCTTAAATTAAAGGTCTTTCTCCAAAATATTTCCACAAATTCTACAGCTGGTACCTCTTATATTCCATAATGTTCCTGTTGCTTTGTTTCAAAGCTTCTTATATTTATGATGGTTGTTTGTAATTCTAGTACTTTTATCTTTATCTATGTTGTTCCATCTCTTGTTGATGCAGCTACGTCTCATGCATTGTTTGCTTTTAATCCCTCGTAGATCTGCATTCCTTTCCTTGATCTATCTTCTCCATTATCTCTTTGTATTCTTTTTCTTTGTACTATCTTTTTCTTGTTTTCTCTTTATTTGTTTTTGTCTTGTGGTGATGTTCAACTTGTTTCACTCTCTTTATGGTTGTTTCCCCTTTTTGTTATATTTCATATGTTGCATGTGTTCATTAATGTTGTATATTATCTTATGATGTATTTTTTAACCCTAGTTTATGTATGGTGTTTTTCTCCTTTCAGCTGTTTCTTTCCAATGTGTCATCTCCTTCCATGTACCACCCTCCCAATCCTCCATTATGTGTAATTTTGTTACGTGGAATGTCCATGGTCTTAGTCACCCTGTCAAAAGACAAAAGGTACTGTCTCATTTATCAAAATTAAATGCTCAGGTCGCCTTTATTCAGGAAACGCATTGTAATGACACTGAATCACTCAAGCTAAAGCGACAATGGGTTGGTCAAGTTGTATTTTCTCCTTCAGTTGGTAATAAAGGAGGTGTTGCTATTTTGTTTCATAAAGCATTACATGACAATTTTTGTCTACCCCCAACGATACTGATAGACGATGGGTAATGGCTAACGTTGTTATACAAGATAAAGAATTGGTTCTATTTAACATTTATGGCCCAGTCGGACCTGATCCCGAATTCTGGAATTCTATCAAGATTTTACTTGCCTCTATTGATTGTCCGAATATTGTAGTTGCTGGTGATTTTAATCAGCGGTCAGACCCCAATTCTGACAGACAATCCAAATGTAAATTTAATTCGGGTAAATCCCACCAAGCTTTTCAATCTGCCATTACCTCTCGCTTGGAAAACTTGTAACAATGATACCCTTGAATTCACCTTTTTTTTGAATGTTCACCAAACATTGATTATATTTTGATTAGTAAATCCCTTCTCCCATCGCTTTTATCTTCAGAATTTGGTTCTATTTTCATTTCTGACCATGCGCCTGTGCTCTCTGTTTTGGACCTTTCCTTAAGTACCCCAAAATTTATTAGATGGAAGTTAAATAGTTTTTTACTGTCTGATACCCCTTTCATTGCAGCAGCTACTAAATTCATTAATTCATTTGTCACACTTAATAAACCCTTCTGATACCTCCACTTCTAACAATTGGGATACCTTTAAGGCCTCGTTTCGAGCATTCACTATTTCATATGTTGCGAGAAAAAAAGAAGACTACTCGTAATAAATATGCAACGTTATTACAACAACTGAAACTTTTGGAACATACATATTTTACCTCTAAATCCTCCTCAACACTTCATGAATTAATTAAGGCCAAATCTGAGCTTAATAAACTAGCTACCTTTGATGCCTGTTATTTTCTCCTTAAAATTAAATCTAAATATCATGGGGGTCAAAATAAAGCCGGTAAAATGTTGGCCAACTGCTTAAAGATTTAATCTGAATGTAAACATATTGGTCCCATTCTAAATGAATCTACTAATACCCTTGCATCATCAGATGAAGACATTGCTTTTGTATTTCATGATTACTACCAGTCACTATATTCTGACAATACGAATCCCACCTGTCAACACTTAGATACTTTTTTTTCTGGCCTCCCCACTCCCCCTTCCTTACCGGATGAATTTGACTTATTGGAAAAAGATGTTACTTCACAGGAGATATCTGATGCTATTAAATATTTGAAGAAGCCAAAAGCACCAGGACCAGACAATCTGTCTGTTGAATTTTATTCCACTTTTTCCTCTATTTATATTCCCAAACTTTTGGGCACTTTTTAACTCCTTTATTGCTGAATTTAAAGCCTCTGGTTCCCTTTTGGAAGCCTTGATTGCTCTTATCCATAAGCCTGATAAAGACCATTCCTTATGTAAAAATGATTGCCCTATATGATGAAATAAAAATGATTGCAAAATATTTGCAAAAATTCTTGCCTCCCATCTTGAGAATATAATCCCTTTACTAGTTAGGACTGATCAAGCAGATTGGTGGCAGATAATGCCTGTATGTTTGCTAATGTCACTTCCTAAAGTAATAACATGAAGTCCCCTTTAGCAGCGCTGTCCCTAGATGCCGAGAAGGCTTTTGACCGAATTAATTGGCAAATCATGTTTAGAACACTTCAATAGTTTGGATTTGGTCCAACTTTTATTTTGTATGTTAAACTGTTCTACTTTAATCCCCGTGCCAGCATTTTTTGTAAATAGCCGTTTCTCTAACTTCTACTCCCTATCTAGAGATACACGTCAAGGTTGTCCTCTTTCTTCTGTGTTATTTGTTATATGTCCTGCACCCTTCCTTGAACATATTTGTGTTAATGCACATATTTCTGGCCTCTTACGCAACTTCTTAGAAATCAAAATGTCAGCTTACGCTGATGATATATTGGTATATATGTCTAATCCTCTTACTTCCCTACCCCCCTTTTTGGAATAGGTTAAATTACATTCCAGTGTCTCTGGATATAAGTTGAACTACTCAAAAACTGAAGTACTACCGCTGGATCCCCTCTGTTATCAATATATGTTTAAAGATACTAATTTCACTTGGTATTTGGTTTCTGCTACTTTACTTGTTACAATTAAACTCACATTTAATGCATTAATAAATAAGATTCAGTCTCTTTTACTTTCTTGGTCACCTCTTCATTTATTTTGGTGGGGTAGACTTGACACCATTAAAATGATGATTGTCCCTCATATTCTTCATACACTATCTCTGTTACCTTTTTGTATCCCTCTATCATATTTTTCGCGAATCAACACCATTTGTTCAAAATTCCTTTGGAACAAAAAGCACCCTCGTATTTCCCCTAAAAAGCTTAAACGCCCCAAATCTGAAGGAGGTGTGCGTTTGCCTGATTTCAAGACTTATTATGATGCATTTTTAATCAGACAATTGTTTGCCCTTTCCTATGAATTTGGTGATACCCCTATACCTAGATGGATTTCTTTTGAACAATCCTCACTAAAAGATTTGTCTTTTTGCAATATAATTTACATGTCTAATTGTATTTTCATAGCTAAGTATCCTATTTTAAAGTACTCCCAAAATCTACTATATAATATATTTGTCGATGGCCTTGACCCATTACAATGTTTTTTATCTTCTACTATATGGTACAACAAGTACATTGAATATAAAAGTAAATCTTTCTATTATAAACTTTGGAAGGAGAAGGCAATTATCTTTGTTTATCAACTGATTCACCAGAATTCTGTTATTCCCTTTTCCATATTACAACAACAATATCATTTACCAGATACATTCATTGGAGAATACAATTTAATTTCAACAGCTCTGCTTTCTCATTTAACTACCTTTGATCTCTCCAGTCTCTGCTTCATTTAATCCACCTAACCACTATATAACATTTCTCAAGAACATAAACCTAAATCAGTTCATATTTGTAAACTATTATAATTACACGTTACTGAAAGACCTAAATCCCTTGCTAAATTAGCCTAGGAATTTGACTTATCTTAACACCTGTCTCTGAATGGGATAAATTATTGTCCAAGTTGTTTAAAATTTCACCTGCTGCTCATATTATCCAATCGCTCTTTTTTATTTATAATACAGCAGTAATTACTCCTGTTTGTATATCCAAGTTTTCCCTACCTCATCTCCTTTATGTTGGTCTTGTTCTAATTCCACTTTAACTTTAAAGCACCAAACTTGTGATTGTGCTAATGTTTTGAGCTTTTGGTGTTCTATTTGGTCTACGTGTATGAACATTTTCAACTGTAATATAATGTTATCATTGCAAAATGTTTTTTTTGGTTCATCTTCACATGATTTTGGTGTTGGTAGTCCTACATCTTTATTATTCAATCTATTTATAGCATTAGCTCTTCAAGTTATTATGTAATGTTGGAAAGATAATTCCTAATTATCCTCTTTGATTTAGTGGAATTTCATTTGTGATGAACATAGAATTGCTTCTGTCTCCTCTTCCACTTTACCCCAAAAAATTAAATCTGATCTTCTTTGGTTCCCTTTCACATCTTATCTTGCTTCACATGCACCTATGTCTTGAATTCATACTATCTTTTATTTTTTGTTGATTTTTTCACCATATTTTATCCTTTACATTTCTACCCTCCTCCTATTTCTTTTGTATGTTTTTTTCTCTCTTCTTTTCTTTTATTCCCCCCTCTTTTTTCTGGTAGCAGTTACTATATTGTATTTTTACAGTATTTACTCATGTGTTATTTTTACTATGTTTTATTGTTCAGATAAGGATGTTATTTTTCTTTTGTTTCGTTTTCTGTATTTTTTCTCTTAATATTCTGGAAAAATCAAGAAAAAGTTCTTAAACAAAAAAAATTACAAAATTGATGAACTTTTAACATGCAGGTGTCGTAGAATGTTCTAGTAAGTGTGGTGATAAAATAGGTATAAATGATTGTCTGTTCTTATGAAATAGAAGTGGTTGGTAAGTGCCTCTTTAGAAGAGATGTTTTATAAATGTGTGAGAGATAAAAAATAAATGAAAATGCGTGGTATATTTTCTGTATGACTTTGTTGACATTATTAACATACATGTGATATTGAGTGATACTATTTGTCAGGCTGTGTCCCTTTGCTGGATATACGTAGGTGTTGAAGTGGTCCGGGTTTTACTGGTGCTCAGCATCACTATCCCTTTTGAGACATTCGCCATTTGTTTCATTCCATTTAATGTCTTTAATATAGATATAGTAAAGCAGACGAGCTCCTGAAGTTTAGGAAGGCCATTAAAACTTATCTGTTCCCCCACCCTGTTTAGTTTTCTGATCTGTGCGCTCTGTCCGTAGCTGCTGTGTTGTGTTTGGGTACTTTCGATGAAGCGCCGGGACGCCCCTTGGCTGGGGCAGCTGTGCGCTATAAAAGTGTTTTTAACATAACATAACATAACAGAGGTCTTCAAACATTTGTAGGCTGAGCGCCCCCAGCTGAGTTTTTTTAGATGTTGGGCCCCCACCACCAGACGGAAATGTCTGGACTCGACCCCCACGCGCATATTCCGGGCATATCCAGCAAATAATGTTCTATACAATGAGAGTGTTAGTAAACTGCAGGTATGTGAGTGGGTGTGGTGAAATGACCGAGGCTTATTACACAGCTCAAGATAATTTGTGCACAAATTGTTTTACTAGACAGTTGAAAGTCAGCAGAGAGGGAGCTGAACGAACACCTAATTGAAAATTCCTTAGTGATACAATAAGTTGCTTGCCTGAAGCAATGGGGGTTTAGGACACGTCAGGCTTACGTTTAATAAAAATAAAACTAATAATAAATTAATGATGTTGTCTATTTTACTTCAGAGCAATGTTGTCTGACAGACTTTGTGATGTAATGGACCTGTGAGGGATTTTGGGTGCCCTTGGCAAAAACTATGTTTGGGGCCCCTGTTCAGTACAGATTTGAGTTTAAATAATTTACTTTCAGCTCTGCCATACCCTATTTAGCCAGGCTACTAATGGTGCACAGGCGCTGTAGTCGAAGTTCTAAAAGCGTTTACATCTATTATTCAGAGATAGTGATGTGTTTTCACTGTTGTAACAAAGCAGCAGCCCACTAATTTTACAAAGAATAATATCTGTTATATCCTCCAATTTCTCATATGTGAGGACCCGCTTGGATCTAACTTTTTTATAGTTAACTTTTTTATGGTTGTTGCATGAAACAAACATATTTCTTTGCAAATAGTACTAGACTCCCTCACATCAATCACATAAAAAAAACAGTATTTGCAAAAATCTGTTTAGGAGATATTCCTGGCCATCAGGGCAAAAATAGAACTGTCCCTATCACAGGGCCCATGGAAGGCAGGATTGCATTGCATTTAGATGTCTCATTTTGTAATTTAGGACAAAAACCTTGATGGAGCAGGACATTCCCTTATTTGTGTACAGGGGTGAGTGAGGTGACCATATAAATTTGGGTGCACATGTTAGTGCAGAGTGGGACTAATGAATGTATGCTTAGTGGGGGCTTATTTGAGTGAGATTGTAGATTAAGCAGATTAAGCAGTGAGGGGGACAGGTGAGTGAAGTGTCACGAGTGCAGGTTGAGTAGAGTGCTCGTGTGACTGCAGGGTGAGGTACAGGGTGAATAGCGCAAGTGCATTGTGAGTGCTGAGTGATCACTGTGAGTGGAGGGCAAGTGGGTGAATGGTGTGAGTGCATGGTGATCAGTGTGAGTGCAGGGTGAGCGGGTGAATGGTGTGAGTGCATTGGGATCAGTGTGGGTGCATTGTGATCGCTGTGAGTGCAGAGTGATCACTGTGAGTGGAGAGTAAGTGGGTGAATGGTGTGAGTGTATCAGGATCAGTGTGAGTGCAGGGTGAGGGTGAAATTGAAGGGCGAGAATGAGGAGCGAATTGTCTGAATGAAAGGTGCAATCCCAGACACTTGGAATAACTCAGCATGTTATTGACGGCAGTGCAGGGTTTCAAATGTGTTAAACTATTGCTATTATGGCAGTAACCAGGGATCAGGGTGGTGGAAGAAAATAATGTGCTCATCCCTCAACAAACTTCCAATCTTATGATTAGGGTTGCCAGCTTATTATTTTGATGTCACAGAGGATATAAATATAAGCAGTCACCTAAAGCTGAATTTTCAGCACTTGTCTGTGCATACTTTGAACAGCAAATATAAATAGAAAGAACTTTTAATTGTTTTCTAGAGCTGCCTGAATAATCCATGACTGATAATAAAAGGGAACAAAGACAGAAAAGTCACATTACAAATTAATACGTACAGGGCCAGCTTTAGGGCAGTGCAACAGGTGCGGCCGCACTGGGCGCTGACCTATGGAGGGGGGGCGACCTCATGGGGAGGTGCTGTGTTTAGCAATAACTTATGAATGGCACATATGCCTGGTGGTAGTGAGAGAATCCGACGGGGCAGTCATGGGTTGAGGGGGCACCAAAAACGATTCTCGCACCAGGCGCCACCAGAGCTAAAGCCGGCCATGAATACATACTATTTAGTGGCACATGGCTGGTTGGCATTTTGCGAGTCTGCCTGTGTAATTTTAAAATAAACTTTCAGGGAAGCTTTAAGGATTTGGGGGGCCCTGGGCCA
>NW_028243217.1:0-22518 GCF_964263255.1 Lissotriton vulgaris | reverse complement strand
TCTAGCTAGGTGCACTATGCCAGTGGTGTGGGCACAGGTGCATGAGCCTCGTGCCCCCACAGTACACAGGGCCATTCCTGGGCACTGTAAGTGCAGTGATGCCATTAAGAGTATATGGTGCTGGGAGGTTGTCATTACAAACTCCACAGCACCATAATGGCTCCATTGAAGACTGACAAGTTTGATATCAAACTTCTCAGCACATTAAACCCACACTGATGCCAGTGTAGGATTTAATGTAAAATGGCCCCTGAACCCTAACCTACAATCCACGTCTGGTCTGAGTGGCTGCCTGGGCTGCCACACAGCAGTCTGTTGCTGGCCCAGGAGAGTGGGGGGCTCTCCACCCAGGGGTCCAGCAACAATGCACATCCTGGGCGAGGTGCTAGGTCTCCTCCCCCAGGATGGGCAGGGGGAAGCTTCAAAGGCCTGCCGCCCTTGTGAGCTTCCCCAGGCCACTTGCTGTACTCACCAACTGGCCCCCACCAGTTCTGACCCCCCCCCCTCTGGCGGGAAGACTGGCGGGAAACCCTACGCCAGAAAGGGGGGTGTGCCAGCCTGGGCCAACCCCAACCCTCAGGTGGAGTAGGCGAGGTAAAGCACGACCCCGGTCTCCGGCCATCTTGAAGATGGGGCGCCCTGCCCAATCACAGCTAGGCTCCTGCCCCCCTTCCACAATAGAGGAGCAGGCTAGGGGGTGTATCCACCCCAGGACAGGGAACTATTGGTCCCTGCCCTTGCCTTACCTGTAACGCTTCTAAAGTTAGTATTTAGGGGCACCCTGAACCTTCCTTCCTCAGATCCCGATAAGAAAACCAGAAAGAAGATCAAGGAGAAGAAGACCCGCCGTGCAGCTGCTAATAACAGGACGACACCAACTGACTTGACCCCAGCCCTACTGACCTGTCGATCCTGGAACCTGCTCCTGCTGAATCCCGGCAACTCCTCTGGACAGCAACCTTGGACAACCCGGAGTGAGGAAATATAATTTCTGATCGAGTAGTGTTCCCCAGCGCGTACCCCACCGTCTCCATGTACTAGCTTGCAGTGCATGTGATTTCCCTCCTGTGCCAGCTATGAAGACGCAAATACATTTGCGTCCATCTTTAACATGTCCTCTTTCAGATCCGCCATGAACGGATTGAATATTCAGTTCTTATATATGCCATACCACCGTCTTTTTGTGGTACACTTTACACGTTTTTCAGCTCTGGCGAAGTAGGCCCTGATTCTGCCATTGAGCCTCTTCCTGCCTTCCGACTCTGAGGGCCTCAACCCAGGCTGCCTCTGTACCAGTGACCCCTGCCTTACTCCTTGCGCGGCTCCGGCGCATAGCTCAGCCAACTGCCTGCCAAGACTGTATTCAACCTTCGAATAATCTGCTCCACTCCTCGAAAATACATTCCTGTCTCGTAGTTCAAGTAAACATCCTCCCAGCTGCAGGAGCAATGGGCCCGGTCTTTCTGTCTCCGTGCAAGTAATTCATAGACTCCGTTGCCATGGTAGGCCCATGCCCCCTCACCCCGCATGCCGACACGTAGACACATATACACGCACTCACAACCAGTATAGGGTAGCCTCCGCCCGAGAGACCTTTTCCCTTCCAGATACTACAGTTCCTTAAACATACGATATCAGATACGATTTGGGATTAGGTTGATCTGACATCCCAGACTTATGTCTACACTTGTAGTGTTAAATGTCAAGTCCCCTTCACCCTCCAGTTACACGTCAGACACACGTCAAGCTGCTGCGCGCGCATCTCTGCCATGTATTTCTGCTGACATTGCAAGATTCTCCTATGGATCCACCTATTTGTGATCTCATGATGAATGACGTCTCTAGTACACGCCTTTATGCACGCCTATTGCAACGCCTTTTCTATGACGTATTCATATGTTATCTCTCTTCTTCCAGCTGTTACGCCTACTACATATTCGTTTATTGTAATGCATTGACTATATATATGAACTTCTGTAAATAAAATGTTGTCTGTCTGCCCCTTCCCGAACCTATGTGGTGACGGAATGGTATGCCACCTTGGCTCGAGCCAATAACCCAATTCCTTTTTAAGGAATAAAACCCTTTTGAGTTAACCTCAATATCCCGGATTTTGCCTCTTATTTATCTGAGTTATTCTTATTGATTTTACCGTATAAATTATGCATAGGTAATTAATTTTACCACAGTTCTGGCGCCCGAACAGGGACCCCTCCCCCACCCCACGCGCCGGAGGTGCGTTGCAGGCCTAGCCCCCTGCCACAGCCGGACGGACAACTACGCGTACCCGCAGGATTTCCTGTATCTCCCTCAGGCCAACGGAGGTGACTGAGGCTGCGATCGACACCCAGACGAGGCGGTGAGGAGTGCGGAGGATCCCGACCTGAGCCTAGCTGAGAGAGCAAGATCCGAGGTATACGGAGGCCCACCAGGTTCCGAAGTTCCGAAGTATCTGTGTCACGAGTCGAGTCCGAATCCAGTCCGAGCCCAGTCCAGTCCAGGGTTTCCGAGGCCTTCTGTTTCCGTGCTTCCTGGTGAGTACCGTTGCTAGGGACGCATCCTGACGTGTGCATTAGCTTGTGCCGGTCAAGACGGGTTCAGGTACACGAGCCTGGTCTGCACTGTTTAGCAGTGTATCTGTACTGTTTAGCAGTATATCTAGTTTCCCGTAGTTGGTAGGTTTTCATTGTAATTAATGTGGTTCGTTCTTGAAATGTTTTTGATGTGTCATTCAAATGTCGTGGTATGAGTGAATGTTCGATCATCTATTGTGCTTAAACGTGTTCATGTTCAGTGTGTTCATATCTGAGTAAGAACCAAGTAGCCAGATTACAGAATGCCGTTGTTCTCCAAACTAAGACAAATAAAAACCCGAAGAACAAGTTACTTACCTTCGGTAACGATATATCTGTAAGAAACATTAGTTAGTGTTAGATTCCTTACCTTAGAATATCCCCAGGCGTCAGTCTGGATCCGGAAACTTTTGCGTAGCAGTACCCCTGCGCGTCGGTAGGCGTCGTCTGCAGGCGTCCCCTGCGGCTCCGCGTCCGTCGTCGGCGTCGTGCGCCGTGATGACGTCGCTGGAGTACATAGACGCCGCCTCCGCGCGCTGACGTCAGTTCTTTGCACACAGCATTTCCGCGCCAGGAGACGCAGAGCTATGAGAGAACCAACACTGGTGCCATGTACAAACTAGGGCCCTGAAAGGGATGACCTTAACCCTAGGTATCAGTTCGCAGAACGGGGAGGATGGGTGGGTTCGGTAAGGAATCTAACACTAACTAATGTTTCTTACAGATATATCGTTACCGAAGGTAAGTAACTTGTTCATCTGAAAGAAACACGTTAGTGTTAGATTCCTTACCTTAGAATACATACCCCAGCAATACCAACCCCGGTGGTGGGTCTGCGAACCAATACAAAACTACACCAGAAAGTCCTGGAGGACAGAACGGCCAAAGAAGCCATCCCTCCGGACTTGACTGTCCAGGCAGTAATGCCTCGCAAAGGTGTGCAGCGAGGCCCACGTAGCCGCCTGGCAAATGTCCTGCAAGGGGACTCCCCGGCCCAGGGCAGTAGTAGCCGCCGTGGCCCGAGTGGAATGGGCCCTCAGCCCAACAGGAGGCTCCTTCCGAGCCAAAGAGTAGCACGCTTTGATGCAGAGGACGACCCATCGAGAGATGGTTCGTTTACAAACCGCCCGTCCCTTCTTCGCACCCACGTAGCCAACAAACAGTTGGTCATCCACCCGGAACTGGCGTGTGCGATCCATGTAAAATGAAAGCGCACGTTTTGGGTCCAGACGATGGAGCCGCTCTTCATCCTTTGAAGGATGCGGAGGCGGGAAGAAGGAAGGGAGGGTGATGGACTGCCCGATGTGAAAGGCCGAAACAACCTTGGGCAGGAAAGAAGGTCTAGTCCTCAGAACCACCTTGTCAGGATGAATGGACAGGAAAGGAGGTTGGACAGAAAGAGCCTGGAGCTCACTCACCCTCCTGGCAGAGGTGATGGCAACCAGGAAAGCCGTCTTTAAAGTCAGGAGACGGAGAGGGCAAGAATGAAGGGGCTCAAAGGGAGCACACATCAGGAAAGTTAGAACCAGGTTCAAATCCCACTGAGGCATCACAAACGGAACAGGTGGAAACATGTGAGTGATGCCTTTCAAGAATCGAGTTACAATCGGGGATTTGAACAAAGAAGGCTGATCAGGAAGCCTCAAGAAGGCTGAAAGGGCAGAAAGGTAGCCCTTGATAGTGCCCAGAGCAGAGCCCTGCTGGGCAAGAGAAAGAAGAAACAGAAGAACCTCCGAAAGAGGGGCAGAAAGAGGATCCACAGCCTTTGCTGTGCACCATGCCACAAATCTGTTCCACCGACAGGCGTATACCGACTTAGTGGAGGGACGCCTGGCTGCCAGAATAACATCACAGACTTCAGGAGGCAAGTCAAATGGCCTCAACTGCCGCCGCTCAATCTCCAAGCATGGAGGTGGAGACTGGACAGGTTCGGGTGGAGGACCGTCCCCTGCTGCTGCGACAGAAGGTCCTCCTGAAGGGGCAGGCGGATCGGGGGACCGACCGACATGCTGAGTAGCTCGGGATACCAGTACCTTCGAGCCCAGTCCGGAGCCACAAGGATAACTTGGGCCCGGTCGCGCCTGATCTTCTTCAGCACTCTGGGCAGAAGTGGTATAGGCGGAAAGGCGTATAACAGACCGCAACTCCACTCGCGCCGAAAGGCGTCGCCGTGCGAGTGCCGTCTTGGAAACTCCAACGCGCAGAACTGATGACATTGCGCGTTCTCTTCTGTGGCGAATAGATCTAACCAAGGCTCTCCCCATTGCAGAAAGATGCCTTGCGCCACGTCCGAGTTCAGACGCCATTCGTGATCCATCGAGCACCGACGGCTGAGTTCGTCCGCCCTGGCGTTCAGAGAACCTGCCAGGTGTTGAACCGTCAGAGTCACGCCCTGACGTTCCAGCCATTGCCAGAGGCGCAGAGCCTCCTGGCAAAGGGTCCACGACCCCACTCCGCCCTGTTTGTTGCAGTACCACATGGCGGTGGTGTTGTCGGTGAACACCTGCACTACACTCCCGTTGACAAAGGGGAGGAATGCCTTCAGTGCCAGACGAATCGCCCGCAGCTCCAACAGATTGATATGGAGCCGGGACTCCGCCGGAGACCAGATGCCTCTGATCTCTGCCTCTCCCAAGTGGCCACCCCAGCCCTGGAGGGACGCGTCCGTCACGACAACGTGCTCCGGTTGGGGAAGGGAGAGGGACTTGCCCCTGACCCAATCGCGGTCCGTAAGCCACCACTGCAGTTGTCTCGCAGTGCCCTCCGAGATCAAGACGTGGTCGGACAAGTTGCCCTGATGCTGGGCCCACTGAAACTTCAGGTCCCACTGCAGAGCCCGCATCCGCCACCTGGCGTGATGCACCAGAAGGATGCAGGAAGCCATCAGTCCCAGCAGCCGCAGCGTCAACCTGACCGAGACTCGGGATAGCGGCTGAAAGATGGGAATCAAAGCCTGAATATCCCGAACCCGCCGTTCCGGAGGATAAACCCGAAACTGCGCCGAGTCCAGAACCGCTCCGATGAAAAGGAGCTTTTGAGAGGGACACAGGTGTGATTTCGGCACGTTGATGGAGAACCCCAGGTCGTGCAAGAGGTCTGCCGTCATCTGAAGGTGGTGGACGACTGTCTGGGGCGAGCCCGCCTTCAACAACCAGTCGTCTAGGTAGGGGAAGACTGAAACCCCTAACCTGCGCAGATGGGCTGCGACCACCGCCATCACCTTTGTGAACACCCGTGGGGCGCTGGTAAGGCCGAAGGGGAGCACGACAAACTGAAAGTGCTCCTGGCCTACCGTGAACCGCAGGTAACGCCGGTGGGCCGGCAGGACGGGGATGTGAAAATAGGCGTCCTGCAAGTCCAACGCTACCATCCAGTCTTGCGGGTCTAGAGCAGCCAAGACCTGAGCTAACGTCAACATCTTGAACTTCTCCTTCCGGAGGAAGCCGTTGACGTTCCTTAGATCCAAGATAGGACGTAGGCCCCCCTTGTCCTTCTTGGGCACCAGAAAGTAGTGGGAATAACAACCACACCCTACTTCTGGCCCAGGAACGCGCTCGATGGCCCCCTTGGCCAAGAGGGCCGTAACTTCCTCCTGCAGAAGTGTCAAGTGGTCCCCCGACACACGGTGGTTCTGCGGTGGCATGGCTGGAGGAGAGGTCTCGAAGGGGAGGGAGTAGCCCCTTCGGACAATTTGCAGCACCCACCTGTCCGAAGTGATCGTGCGCCAGTGAGCGTGGTGATGGCGAACCCTGCCACCCACTGGCGTCACATGGGGCCGAAAGCACGGACTAGGAGGATTTTGGGGTAGATGCTGCGGGGGAAGGTGTGGTCTGACCCCGCCGTTGTCCCCGACCGCCACCACGGCGGTTTCCACGGCCGCCACCGCGTTGGAAGGATTGTTGCGGCGCGTGGCTGGCAGCACGTGTGGGGGCGCCCCTTCCTTGGCCACGAAAGGGGCGAAACGAACCCGGTTGCTGACGCTGGGTCGAGAGACCCAAGGACTTGGCCGTGACCCTGGAGTCCTTGAAGCGTTCCAGCGCGTGGTCCGCTTTGTCACCGAACAGGTGACAGCCATCAAACGGCATGTCCATCAGGGTATTTTGGACATCAGCCGAAAAATTGGCGGATCTCAGCCAGGCGTGACGGCGAATCGCCACCGTCGTAGACATAGCCCTGCCCAGCGAGTCGGTCGTATCAAGACCACACCGAATGGAATATTTCGCTGCATCCCGGCCCTCAGCTACAGCTTGACCGAGCTTTGCCCGCACCTCCATGGGGCATTCTGGCAGCAGCTCCGCGACCGTATCCCACACAGAGTGGGTGTAGCGGCCCAAGAGGCAGGCGGTGTTGCAAGACCGCAGGCCCAAACTAATGGACGAGAAGACCTTTTTACCAAACTGGTCATACCTCTTGGATTCCCGGTCGGGCGGGGCCGACGGGAATGCGGACTGGGAGGTCGAGGCCTGGATCACCAGACTCTCAGGAGTGGGGTGGGTAGACAGGTACTTGGGGTCGTCCGGACAAGGACGGTGGCGCCTGGCCACGTTCCGATCAACAGGCGCACCTGAAGCGGGCCTGGACCACGTGCCCAACAGAACGTCAGACAAGGCTTCATTAAACGGCAGCAGAGGCTCCAAAGGGCATGACTGCGGCTTGAAGACCTCGGTGAGGATGTTAGGCCTCACGGCCGCGACGGGGAGCTCAAGGTTTAAGGCCTTGGCAGCCCTCATCAGCACCACAGAATAGGCAGCTCCCTCCACCGATGCCACGGTTGGAGGAGAGATCAAACCAGGGTTAGGGGAGTCGTCCAAACCACTGGCATCCCCCAAGTCACCCGTCCAGTCCGGGTCATACTGGCACTCGCGAGCCAGAGGGTCCTCGGACCCCTCCCAACCTTCACCGTACTCCTCATCCTCTCCGTATTCGGAGTCAATGATGAAGACCGGCTCCTCGGGGTTCATGGGCCCCATCGGCGCCGGGACCGGCGTCGTGCGACGCCCATCCGGCGCCGCGTCCGGCGTCGGAGAAGGTAAGGGGACGGCGCCGCCCGGGGCCGGCGCCGGAACCCCACCGCCGGCCGGAACCGGCAGTGGAGAACCGGCGCCGCGCGGGGGCGGCGCCGGGGGTAACCCCGATGGCAACGGCGCCGGGGAGGCCGGAAGACCAGCCGGCGCCGATCCCGAAGGCCCCTGCGGCGCCGGGGTCGGAGCCGTCGGCGACGCCGGGCCCGGAGCACCCGACGGCGCCGAGGCAGGGACACCCGAACCGCCAGGGCCCCCAGACGGTAGCACTGGGCCCGAAGGCGCCGTAGGCCCCGTCGGAGAAGCGAGCGCCCTCATGGCCATGAGGAACGCCTCGATCTCCTCAGGCGTCGCGCCATGCCCAGGGACCGGAGGGTATGAGGCAGGCCGCGCCGGCGACTCTCGCGGAGCCGCGGGGTTGGGGTCACCCGAGCCCCCGGCCGCATCGCGCGAGCGTCGGGGGGAGTCGGGGGTACGATGACGACGCCCCGACTTCTTGTGCTTCCTACCTGACGAGCCTGACGAGTGGTGTCGACTTCCGGAGCGCCCAGCGCGGCTCCGCGACCGCTCCCTCGAACGCTCCCCCGACCTCCGGCCGGACCGGGACCGCTCCCGGTCCCGACGTGGGGCCGACACCCGGAGCTCCAGCAGCTTGCGGGACCGCTCCCGCCTAGCCTTGTTGGTAAGGGCCCGGCAGTCGAGGCACGATTCCACGTCGTGGTCGGGGCCCAGACACCGGAGGCAGAGGCGGTGATGGTCTGTGACCGACATCGTGCGCTCACAGTCATCGCAATTCTTAAATCCAGGCATCCTATCAGGCACAATAGAGAAAAAAGTCGAAAAAAAAAACTTGGTCAAAGACCGGAGTACTGCTCTTCCAGATCTGCGTCCACTGGCGCGGAAAAAAGAAGAACTGACGTCAGCGCGCGGAGGCGGCGTCTATGTACTCCAGCGACGTCATCACGGCGCACGACGCCGACGACGGACGCGGAGCCGCAGGGGACGCCTGCAGACGACGCCTACCGACGCGCAGGGGTACTGCTACGCAAAAGTTTCCGGATCCAGACTGACGCCTGGGGATATTCTAAGGTAAGGAATCTAACACTAACGTGTTTCTTTCAGATAAGGGGTTCTAGAAGAAGCTGTTCCCATTCCACCTAGGGACACTCCAGGGTACTTTATGTACCATAAGCACGGCCTAGATGCCGTTTTATTTCTCGACTTATGGGTGGACTACACTAAAGAACTGTCAGAGAATCAGAGATGGCCCGCTGCTGGGACATGGGATGCAGATTGCATCATGAGAGTAGAAGAAGCTTTATGGAAAAAGAAAGCCAGACAGTCACAGAAGGATGCCATCGAGTTATGGCGTAAAGAATCGCATAGGCGCACAGAAAAAGCACACAGACTAGAAGAAAAGAGTAAGGAGGAATCTGACAAGACCCGAGAAAACGCATTAGTTGAGGAAGGTATCAGAGTAAAATTAGAACAAGTAGACAGACAGCGAAATACACTCATGAATGGCATGTTCCCCATCTTGTCTAAGGGCTTGCCTAAGGCCTCTCCGGAAGTACCAAACGACCTACCACCCCCATTGCTTCATACTAAAAAACACCAGAAGACAGCAAAGGACATTTTTCTTTCTTCCTATCTAGACGATGTAGCTCCCGCATATGTCAATACCGCATTGCCACGAGTGCCTGCGCGTAACGGTCAGGACGATTATGCACTTCCTCCCCGACAAGCTACTCCTCCCCCGATCCCTCCACCTCCTACTTCCCTCGATACAAACCCGACAAACCCCTTCGGAGCCGGCGCCTCAGGAGGCGCGTCCGGAGGAGCGATAGGTTTCCAGACCCCGCCACCCACCCATCGTATGACCTTTAGAGAAATAGCGCAACAGCGTACACCTAGAACAGATATTACAATTTATGGAGATCGCCTTGCAGACTGTAGATATGATCCTGTACCTGGTAAAAAGAATGACGAGAGAATGTTACTCGCATCAGTACGTTTACGACGAGTCACGAACTTCTTAATGTCATTGCCTGGAATGACAGAACACCTAGATCGAATATATAGGTTTGTCCAGACAGGAGTAGGGCCTGAAAGTATTAAGGAGGCCATGGCCTATCAGAAAGTGGATACTAAAGCCAAGATATTGCGGTTTCTTATAAACTGCTTAATCAGAGAAGTGGATAGGCCGGGTATGAACCCGGAAGACGTAAAAGCACTCCACAGATGGGGTCAGAATATAGCAGATGGACAGCATGACAAAGAGGCCTGTGTAGATAATATGTATCGAAGAATCAGAACTGCAATAAATAAGATGCACGAGAAAAGACAGCCCACACCGGAAGTAGATTCAGACAAACATGAGTCCACGGAGGAGGAGGCAGAGGAGGAAGCCGAGACACCAGAACACACACAGTTGCCGGCCAGAGAAATGATAGCTTATGTAGGTAAAGGAAGACCATATAATAATTCGATGCGCCCAGTACGCCCAGAAAGTAAAAGGATATATATCAGGAAGCCATGTGTAATCCGAGAACCCCTGAACACTTATTCCAAGCCACTGATAGATACTTCAAGAACGAATGGGGTACCATGTACTCGATTCTATGGATGAACAAGAATTAGCCAGGTCAGCCGTGCAATGGGCTGACAGCTCTGAGAAATATGGTGATGATGCGTTAGCACATACGTTCTTGAACTTGACACCGAGTGAACAGCGTTTAGCTGGTATGTACATGATACAACATCTGCTCTTATTGTATAAAAGCCAACATTCTGATCCAGGCCCTCTGCCTGACATATTAATAGAACTGGTCACGAACAGATGGAAAGGTCTAGGTACCGATCTAATTAAAGTAATTCTAGAACATCGCCACAAGTATAGTACATTCTTATGTCCGCAGATCAACTCAGCACCCGTTATGGAACGAAAAACCATGTATTATATGGATAGACAGAATCCGTTGCGAGAAGTGCACCCCGTACAGAACGCAGACAGCACGCTTAGACGTGTGTTCGTGTATACACCTGTAACTAAAATTGAATTATTGGAAATGAAGAAACTAGTACCCAGTCACGATAAAGATCCCGCAGGGTTTCACCGCGAAATAAAAGATATGTTATTAATGGGCGATTACACTTATCCAGATCTTATGAAAATACTGAAAGTATTACTACCTCCAGGCATATACGAGAAACTCAAAGAAAAAGAGTGGGAGGTGGGAGAGGCAAAGATTGATTGGGCTGGATTACAAAATGAAGAAGATACCCGAGTGCCAGGCCTAGGGCTTGGAGACAAAGTTAAAGCGTTACCAGGTTTATTAGTACAAGTATTGCCACGTTTATTGAGTACGAAAAAGGAAGACTGGGGTGCAATTTCAGCATGCAAACAGAAACCTGATGAAGACACTAGTGATTTCTATACACGATTTGAGAAATGTTTTGGTATTAACAGCGGTCTGAAAGCAAGTAGCGAGTCATATCAACATCTTTTTGTAACGAAATTGGTCGAGAATTCTTTGCCCCAGGTTAAGAATAGAGTACTGAAAGTAGAAAGCACTTGGCAAGCTAATACTCCTTCACAAATGTTACAAATGTTACAGTACCACCAGAATAGACTTAGAGAAGAACAAGAACATGAACAGAGACGTATGAAAGATACAAAAATGAAAATGTTAGTTGCTCAGTCGGTTCCCGCCGACGGTCATAAAAAGGGTGCGACCCAACCTAGTAATTCGACAGTTCCTGTAAAGGGTGTATGTAATTATTGTAAACAGCCAGGTCATTATATAAACGATTGTGCAGTTCTGAAACATAATATCGCCACGGGTAAGACCAAAGAGAGACCGCGTCCTCCTAGACAAGATCAGACTTTACAACAAGTACCCCAGAACATACAACATATTGCACCCATGCCAGCCTCCACACAGACCGTAGCGATACCACAACAACAGCCCATTACCGCAACACAAAACACAACACAGCAGATGTACCAGTATGCACAGAATGATTACCCTGATTACCAGCGATACACATGAAACAGCCTGGAGAGGGAATTCCGCTTGCCTCTTATTGAGGTTCCTGTAGATCAAAATGGTCCTTATGTACATAGTCAAGTATTAGGAAAAGACAGAAAGTTTCTCATTGATACAGGGGCAAGCAGAACTACGATAAGCCACAACGAAGTACCAGGGGCACCCCTCTCAGGCTCACAGAATGTGTCCCTTGGATTCTCAGGAAAACCCATTATTAATGAAGTATCACAACCCCTCCCTCTTGCAGTAGGTCCTTTGACACGGACTACAGATTTATTGCTCACGAAATCATGTCCAGAAAACCTGTTAGGCATAAAAACATTGAAAGCTCTAGGAGCTATTATATGTTGTTCTCCAGAAGGAGTACGATTGTTTTTGCGGGATTTTAAAGGCCATTATGTATTGAGAGATATGGATCCCCGGCTACAGAACGTCCCTGCACACTTGTGGGCGCAGGGCCCCACTGATGTAGGTTGCATGCACATTACCCCATATCGAGTCACACTCAAGGCAGGAGTGGTATTACCACGAATTCGACAATACAAGTTACCTCCAGATGCTGTAGTGGCTTTACTGAGAATCATTGACGAGCTCATCGCACAAGGAGTGGTTGTGGAAACTGACTCCAATGTGTGTAATTCTCCTATCATTCCTGTTCTTAAACGTACTGACCCAAATGCTCCACCAGTTTATCGATTGGTTATTGATCTGCGCGAATTGAATAAATGTATTGTACCACAGTACCCCGTGGTCCCAGATATCTCTTCATTGCTGACAGCTATTGATTCAGAAGCGACGTTCTTCACTGTAATTGACCTCAAGAACGCTTTCTTCAGTGTTCCTATTGATCCGGAAAGCCAATATTTGTTCGGATTCAGTTTAAATGGTCGATCTTTCAAATTTGCCCGCGCACCTCAAGGATTCACAGAAAGCCCCAGCATCTATAGTCAAGCATTGAAAAAGCAACTCGACAGTATCCACATGCCAGTTCACACTGCCCTGCTTCAATATGTCGATGATCTGCTGATCACCGCTCGAAGCGAACCCGAATGTGAAAATGCTTCACTGACTGTTTTGAACTTCCTGGCCGACAAGGGACACAAGGTGTCTCCTTCGAAGCTACAATTCTGTGTTCAGCAAGTTGTGTACCTGGGTCACTTGCTGTCCAAAGTGGGGAGGCAGCTCACACCTGATCGCATTCAGTTAATTGTAAATATGGCACCACCCAGAACACAAAAGGAAGTACGGGCTTTCATAGGCCTAACTTCATACTGCAGACAATGGATTCCCCAATATGCATTTCTAGCGAAACCACTCATTCAGTTAACGACACAGGAGGCAGCGACTTCGACTGTCCTCCCTTGGACTCAGGAACATACACAAGCTTTTGAAGACTTGAAGAAAGCCTTATGTCAAGCACCTGTTTTAGCAACACCATGTTACAGTAAGCCTTTTACACTTTTTGTCACAGAACGTGAGGGTACTGCCTTGTCAGTCCTCACTCAGGAACAAGCAGGTTCACACAAGCCTTGTGCTTACTTTTCCAGCACATTAGATCCAGTAGCCCAGGCCCTTCCGGCGTGTTTGAAATCAGTTGCAGCAACAGCTTTAGCAATCAGACAGAGTGATTCCATTGTGTTAGGACATCCATTGACAGTACAGGTTCCGCATGCTGTGGAAGTCCTTTTAAATCGGACTCAGACCCAACACCTGACCATAGCAAGATTGACAGGTTACGAACTGACGTTGTTTCAACCACACATCGAAATCAGACGCTGCAGCACATTAAATCCTGCCACGTTATTGCCACTAAATGGAGTAGATCCATTGGCACATGATTGTATTGAAGTTATTACTATCACAACAAAACCCAGACAAGACTTGACAGATGTTCCGTTACCAGATCCAGACCTGACACTTTATGTGGATGGTTCCTGTATGAGAACAAGGACAGGTGAATTAGTGGCAGCCTACGCTGTCACGACAGACACGGAAATCGTTGAAACCAATTGTATTGACACTTTGTCAGCTCAAGCAGCAGAGCTTATTGCTCTGACACAAGCATGTATTCAAGCCAGAAATAAGAAAGTCAACATATATACTGATTCACGTTATGCATTCGGAGTCGTTCACGACTTTGGAGTCCTCTGGCGAGAGAGAGGTTACTTAACTTCTCACGGTGCCAACATCCAACACGGTCCCCTCATTCAAGCTCTGTTAGATGCAATACATCTACCCACTGCAATCTCTATCATGAAGTGTAAGGCACATACAAAGGTTACTGATATCATCTCCCAGGGTAACGACCTGGCAGACCGAACAGCAAAGCAAACTGCTCAGAACCGAACTCATGTAACTGACCAGACACAAATAGTTGTACCATCACACTGCATGACAGTCAGGGATCCCGCACATGATGTGATTGACATACAGACACATGCAACACCAGATGAAATTAAGGAATGGACTAAACTAGGAGGGATCCAAACAGACCAGGGTTGGATGACGAAGGGAAAATCTACATGGTTTCTCCCCGACTCTATGGTACAAGTCATCATTAACACGATACATAGTCCCGCACACCTAGGAGAGAAAGCAATGCTAGACAGTATTCAACACATATGGTCCAATAAAAACTTACGGGCAGCAGCCAAACAAAGTGCGTACTTGCATGATTTGTGGTCAGTTCAATCCAGGTAAAAGCTTCCCCGTAGAACAAGGTGGATTTCAGCCTCCCGAACACCCTTTTGAAATACTCCAGATGGATTATATCCAGATGGAACGCTGTCGAGGATTCAAGTATGTCCTCGTAGTCGTATGTGCTCTTTCTCGATGGATAGAAGCATACCGAGTTCCCGATTACACTGCTCCGACCACTGCCAAGCAGCTGGTTCGTGAATACTTCCCACGGTATGGTTTGCCCCGTATCGTGTACTCAGATAATGGCCAGCCATTCTCATCCGAGCTCGTGAAACACATTACACTTCTGTTAGGCTATCAGTGGAAGTTCCATTGTGTTCGGCATCCTGAGGCAGCAGGTCTCGTGGAGCGCCATAATCAGACTTTAAAAATCCGACTTTCCAAGATCTGTAGAGAGAAGGGTGTGGACTGGATAGTTGCCTTGCCGGTCGCCCTCTTCTATATGAGGATGGTGGTCCATTCCCGATCTGGGCTATCCCCGTACGAAGTGGTTTTTGGTAGACCACCGAATATGTGGGGGACGCCTATTCCACGAAAAATAACTGATGTTGATTGTCTTATGCTGACAGATTACCTTGCCTCCTTGATGTCTGCACTACAATCTTGTCGTTCACAGGTAGCTGCAGCCTTTCCCGACAACACCGAGGTGAAGCCCCACGAGGTGGCCCCGGGTGACTACGTATTCATCCGCAACTTTGATCGAAGAAGCCCATTGGAGCCCCGCTGGCAAACCCCGAAATTGGTTCTGCTCACAACGAGGACAGCTGTGAAGATAGAGGGCAGGAAGGGATGGCTGCATTCCAGCCACGTTAAGAAATTTTACGGACTTCCTTCGGACTTGGACTCTAAGCCCTGCCCTCCTACACAAACTGACTCAAAACTCCCTTTGGTTGAGAAAACCGCTTCTGAGGAATACAGATTGAAATTACGATCTAGCAAGTCAGACAGTTTAATTGTTTAAGTCCTCCCCTAGGTGAATCGGTTAAATTAGTTTCTGACATGTATCCCCTAGATCGAGATAGAGAGAGAGATAGACAAAGACAACATAAGAAGAATGCATATTGTAAATCACTTCGCAGTCGCTGTATAGTGACACTACTCATTATGTTTTTTTTAAGTCTTCTGATTATTACTGCTAGTGTTTTATTGCACATATATTATCCTATATTCAAGCGTGCGCAATCTGCTTATAATGTTACTGACGAACATTCCTTTAGTGAATTACCCCCACATGAATTGTCCTACAGACTTGCGCTGCGCAATAACGAACAAGTTACTTACCTTCGGTAACGATATATCTGTAAGAAACATTAGTTAGTGTTAGATTCCTTACCTTAGAATATCCCCAGGCGTCAGTCTGGATCCGGAAACTTTTGCGTAGCAGTACCCCTGCGCGTCGGTAGGCGTCGTCTGCAGGCGTCCCCTGCGGCTCCGCGTCCGTCGTCGGCGTCGTGCGCCGTGATGACGTCGCTGGAGTACATAGACGCCGCCTCCGCGCGCTGACGTCAGTTCTTTGCACACAGCATTTCCGCGCCAGGAGACGCAGAGCCATGAGAGAACCAACACTGGTGCCATGTACAAACTAGGGCCCTGAAAGGGATGACCTTAACCCTAGGTATCAGTTCGCAGAACGGGGAGGATGGGTGGGTTCGGTAAGGAATCTAACACTAACTAATGTTTCTTACAGATATATCGTTACCGAAGGTAAGTAACTTGTTCATCTGAAAGAAACACGTTAGTGTTAGATTCCTTACCTTAGAATACATACCCCAGCAATACCAACCCCGGTGGTGGGTCTGCGAACCAATACAAAACTACACCAGAAAGTCCTGGAGGACAGAACGGCCAAAGAAGCCATCCCTCCGGACTTGACTGTCCAGGCAGTAATGCCTCGCAAAGGTGTGCAGCGAGGCCCACGTAGCCGCCTGGCAAATGTCCTGCAAGGGGACTCCCCGGCCCAGGGCAGTAGTAGCCGCCGTGGCCCGAGTGGAATGGGCCCTCAGCCCAACAGGAGGCTCCTTCCGAGCCAAAGAGTAGCACGCTTTGATGCAGAGGACGACCCATCGAGAGATGGTTCGTTTACAAACCGCCCGTCCCTTCTTCGCACCCACGTAGCCAACAAACAGTTGGTCATCCACCCGGAACTGGCGTGTGCGATCCATGTAAAATGAAAGCGCACGTTTTGGGTCCAGACGATGGAGCCGCTCTTCATCCTTTGAAGGATGCGGAGGCGGGAAGAAGGAAGGGAGGGTGATGGACTGCCCGATGTGAAAGGCCGAAACAACCTTGGGCAGGAAAGAAGGTCTAGTCCTCAGAACCACCTTGTCAGGATGAATGGACAGGAAAGGAGGTTGGACAGAAAGAGCCTGGAGCTCACTCACCCTCCTGGCAGAGGTGATGGCAACCAGGAAAGCCGTCTTTAAAGTCAGGAGACGGAGAGGGCAAGAATGAAGGGGCTCAAAGGGAGCACACATCAGGAAAGTTAGAACCAGGTTCAAATCCCACTGAGGCATCACAAACGGAACAGGTGGAAACATGTGAGTGATGCCTTTCAAGAATCGAGTTACAATCGGGGATTTGAACAAAGAAGGCTGATCAGGAAGCCTCAAGAAGGCTGAAAGGGCAGAAAGGTAGCCCTTGATAGTGCCCAGAGCAGAGCCCTGCTGGGCAAGAGAAAGAAGAAACAGAAGAACCTCCGAAAGAGGGGCAGAAAGAGGATCCACAGCCTTTGCTGTGCACCATGCCACAAATCTGTTCCACCGACAGGCGTATACCGACTTAGTGGAGGGACGCCTGGCTGCCAGAATAACATCACAGACTTCAGGAGGCAAGTCAAATGGCCTCAACTGCCGCCGCTCAATCTCCAAGCATGGAGGTGGAGACTGGACAGGTTCGGGTGGAGGACCGTCCCCTGCTGCTGCGACAGAAGGTCCTCCTGAAGGGGCAGGCGGATCGGGGGACCGACCGACATGCTGAGTAGCTCGGGATACCAGTACCTTCGAGCCCAGTCCGGAGCCACAAGGATAACTTGGGCCCGGTCGCGCCTGATCTTCTTCAGCACTCTGGGCAGAAGTGGTATAGGCGGAAAGGCGTATAACAGACCGCAACTCCACTCGCGCCGAAAGGCGTCGCCGTGCGAGTGCCGTCTTGGAAACTCCAACGCGCAGAACTGATGACATTGCGCGTTCTCTTCTGTGGCGAATAGATCTAACCAAGGCTCTCCCCATTGCAGAAAGATGCCTTGCGCCACGTCCGAGTTCAGACGCCATTCGTGATCCATCGAGCACCGACGGCTGAGTTCGTCCGCCCTGGCGTTCAGAGAACCTGCCAGGTGTTGAACCGTCAGAGTCACGCCCTGACGTTCCAGCCATTGCCAGAGGCGCAGAGCCTCCTGGCAAAGGGTCCACGACCCCACTCCGCCCTGTTTGTTGCAGTACCACATGGCGGTGGTGTTGTCGGTGAACACCTGCACTACACTCCCGTTGACAAAGGGGAGGAATGCCTTCAGTGCCAGACGAATCGCCCGCAGCTCCAACAGATTGATATGGAGCCGGGACTCCGCCGGAGACCAGATGCCTCTGATCTCTGCCTCTCCCAAGTGGCCACCCCAGCCCTGGAGGGACGCGTCCGTCACGACAACGTGCTCCGGTTGGGGAAGGGAGAGGGACTTGCCCCTGACCCAATCGCGGTCCGTAAGCCACCACTGCAGTTGTCTCGCAGTGCCCTCCGAGATCAAGACGTGGTCGGACAAGTTGCCCTGATGCTGGGCCCACTGAAACTTCAGGTCCCACTGCAGAGCCCGCATCCGCCACCTGGCGTGATGCACCAGAAGGATGCAGGAAGCCATCAGTCCCAGCAGCCGCAGCGTCAACCTGACCGAGACTCGGGATAGCGGCTGAAAGATGGGAATCAAAGCCTGAATATCCCGAACCCGCCGTTCCGGAGGATAAACCCGAAACTGCGCCGAGTCCAGAACCGCTCCGATGAAAAGGAGCTTTTGAGAGGGACACAGGTGTGATTTCGGCACGTTGATGGAGAACCCCAGGTCGTGCAAGAGGTCTGCCGTCATCTGAAGGTGGTGGACGACTGTCTGGGGCGAGCCCGCCTTCAACAACCAGTCGTCTAGGTAGGGGAAGACTGAAACCCCTAACCTGCGCAGATGGGCTGCGACCACCGCCATCACCTTTGTGAACACCCGTGGGGCGCTGGTAAGGCCGAAGGGGAGCACGACAAACTGAAAGTGCTCCTGGCCTACCGTGAACCGCAGGTAACGCCGGTGGGCCGGCAGGACGGGGATGTGAAAATAGGCGTCCTGCAAGTCCAACGCTACCATCCAGTCTTGCGGGTCTAGAGCAGCCAAGACCTGAGCTAACGTCAACATCTTGAACTTCTCCTTCCGGAGGAAGCCGTTGACGTTCCTTAGATCCAAGATAGGACGTAGGCCCCCCTTGTCCTTCTTGGGCACCAGAAAGTAGTGGGAATAACAACCACGCCCTACTTCTGGCCCAGGAACGCGCTCGATGGCCCCCTTGGCCAAGAGGGCCGTAACTTCCTCCTGCAGAAGTGTCAAGTGGTCCCCCGACACACGGTGGTTCTGCGGTGGCATGGCTGGAGGAGAGGTCTCGAAGGGGAGGGAGTAGCCCCTTCGGACAATTTGCAGCACCCACCTGTCCGAAGTGATCGTGCGCCAGTGAGCGTGGTGATGGCGAACCCTGCCACCCACTGGCGTCACATGGGGCCGAAAGCACGGACTAGGAGGATTTTGGGGTAGATGCTGCGGGGGAAGGTGTGGTCTGACCCCGCCGTTGTCCCCGACCGCCACCACGGCGGTTTCCACGGCCGCCACCGCGTTGGAAGGATTGTTGCGGCGCGTGGCTGGCAGCACGTGTGGGGGCGCCCCTTCCTTGGCCACGAAAGGGGCGAAACGAACCCGGTTGCTGACGCTGGGTCGAGAGACCCAAGGACTTGGCCGTGACCCTGGAGTCCTTGAAGCGTTCCAGCGCGTGGTCCGCTTTGTCACCGAACAGGTGACAGCCATCAAACGGCATGTCCATCAGGGTATTTTGGACATCAGCCGAAAAATTGGCGGATCTCAGCCAGGCGTGACGGCGAATCGCCACCGTCGTAGACATAGCCCTGCCCAGCGAGTCGGTCGTATCAAGACCACACCGAATGGAATATTTCGCTGCATCCCGGCCCTCAGCTACAGCTTGACCGAGCTTTGCCCGCACCTCCATGGGGCATTCTGGCAGCAGCTCCGCGACCGTATCCCACACAGAGTGGGTGTAGCGGCCCAAGAGGCAGGCGGTGTTGCAAGACCGCAGGCCCAAACTAATGGACGAGAAGACCTTTTTACCAAACTGGTCATACCTCTTGGATTCCCGGTCGGGCGGGGCCGACGGGAATGCGGACTGGGAGGTCGAGGCCTGGATCACCAGACTCTCAGGAGTGGGGTGGGTAGACAGGTACTTGGGGTCGTCCGGACAAGGACGGTGGCGCCTGGCCACGTTCCGATCAACAGGCGCACCTGAAGCGGGCCTGGACCACGTGCCCAACAGAACGTCAGACAAGGCTTCATTAAACGGCAGCAGAGGCTCCAAAGGGCATGACTGCGGCTTGAAGACCTCGGTGAGGATGTTAGGCCTCACGGCCGCGACGGGGAGCTCAAGGTTTAAGGCCTTGGCAGCCCTCATCAGCACCACAGAATAGGCAGCTCCCTCCACCGATGCCACGGTTGGAGGAGAGATCAAACCAGGGTTAGGGGAGTCGTCCAAACCACTGGCATCCCCCAAGTCACCCGTCCAGTCCGGGTCATACTGGCACTCGCGAGCCAGAGGGTCCTCGGACCCCTCCCAACCTTCACCGTACTCCTCATCCTCTCCGTATTCGGAGTCAATGATGAAGACCGGCTCCTCGGGGTTCATGGGCCCCATCGGCGCCGGGACCGGCGTCGTGCGACGCCCATCCGGCGCCGCGTCCGGCGTCGGAGAAGGTAAGGGGACGGCGCCGCCCGGGGCCGGCGCCGGAACCCCACCGCCGGCCGGAACCGGCAGTGGAGAACCGGCGCCGCGCGGGGGCGGCGCCGGGGGTAACCCCGATGGCAACGGCGCCGGGGAGGCCGGAAGACCAGCCGGCGCCGATCCCGAAGGCCCCTGCGGCGCCGGGGTCGGAGCCGTCGGCGACGCCGGGCCCGGAGCACCCGACGGCGCCGAGGCAGGGACACCCGAACCGCCAGGGCCCCCAGACGGTAGCACTGGGCCCGAAGGCGCCGTAGGCCCCGTCGGAGAAGCGAGCGCCCTCATGGCCATGAGGAACGCCTCGATCTCCTCAGGCGTCGCGCCATGCCCAGGGACCGGAGGGTATGAGGCAGGCCGCGCCGGCGACTCTCGCGGAGCCGCGGGGTTGGGGTCACCCGAGCCCCCGGCCGCATCGCGCGAGCGTCGGGGGGAGTCGGGGGTACGATGACGACGCCCCGACTTCTTGTGCTTCCTACCTGACGAGCCTGACGAGTGGTGTCGACTTCCGGAGCGCCCAGCGCGGCTCCGCGACCGCTCCCTCGAACGCTCCCCCGACCTCCGGCCGGACCGGGACCGCTCCCGGTCCCGACGTGGGGCCGACACCCGGAGCTCCAGCAGCTTGCGGGACCGCTCCCGCCTAGCCTTGTTGGTAAGGGCCCGGCAGTCGAGGCACGATTCCACGTCGTGGTCGGGGCCCAGACACCGGAGGCAGAGGCGGTGATGGTCTGTGACCGACATCGTGCGCTCACAGTCATCGCAATTCTTAAATCCAGGCATCCTATCAGGCACAATAGAGAAAAAAGTCGAAAAAACTTGGTCAAAGACCGGAGTACTGCTCTTCCAGATCTGCGTCCACTGGCGCGGAAAAAAGAAGAACTGACGTCAGCGCGCGGAGGCGGCGTCTATGTACTCCAGCGACGTCATCACGGCGCACGACGCCGACGACGGACGCGGAGCCGCAGGGGACGCCTGCAGACGACGCCTACCGACGCGCAGGGGTACTGCTACGCAAAAGTTTCCGGATCCAGACTGACGCCTGGGGATATTCTAAGGTAAGGAATCTAACACTAACGTGTTTCTTTCAGATACTTTCATTAGTATGTTACATCACTCCCATCAGACTACCAATGCTACAAACTGTTGGATATGTGGTCGACTCCCTCCCTACCAAGAAAACAAGGGAGTTCTGCCCCTTTTTCCGTACCCGTTCACTCACAATGGCACATGTGGTGCATGGTTTAAAATGCTCAATTCCCTAGTTTCTGATGCTGCTATTTACGAAGGTAACTGGGTTTGGGGAAACCTGAACTTAGCCTTGCTTAAAGTATGCTACCCTGACAAGGAGGGACTCCCCGTAGATACTGGAACTGATCTAGAAAATGAAGTATATGGATTAGGTAATTACACAGTTACTTTCATGATTTTATCTGTCGAATCCGAAGCTGCTCCTGTTCTACCTGCTATGGCAGTATTGCCAGTTACTGGTGAACTATGTGTTCGCAAGAATGGTTCCGTACACTTAGGTCATAGTAAATGTACTACTGTGGTCGATTTCAGTGATTATGGTAGATCCACGTTTAGGGCTTTACGTCATTCCTATTTTGTTTGTGGCCATACTGCATATGTCCGTTTACCTCTAGATTGGGATGGTACTTGTTACATTGCATTCCTTCTGCCGCCTGTTTTTCTAGCCCCTCCTGACTACCATAGAAACACTAATCTGGTTAAACATAGACTCCGAAGAGATCTCCCGCTTGTCGATTATACTGAAACAACATGGGAACAATATACAGATTTTAACAAAGGTTTCTTCCCCTACCTAGGTACTGTTTCTAATAGTAAACTGATCCGTAGATTAACCAGAACTCTCGAAGCAGTGGTGCTTGAGACCACTTCAGCCCTAGGTAACTTGACGGAGGAGCAGTCCGCCATGCGGGTTGTTGTTCTTCAAAATCGTCTCGTTATTGACGTCATCTTGGCAGATAGGGGTGGAGCTTGTAAGGTCATCGGGTCAAGTTGCTGTGTTTTCATCCCAAATAACGCGCCAACCGTGTACAAAGCTATTACACGTCTCCATAAAATTGCAAGTTTAATACATCAGACTCCAGGCACCTGGACTTGGTCCGGTTGGTTCTGGACAACGTTATCTGCCTGGGGG
>NW_028243216.1:230000-261714 GCF_964263255.1 Lissotriton vulgaris | reverse complement strand
TGCCACCCGTGCCTGTTTGAATCTCGCTTTCTTTAAAGTACCCTTCAGGAAGAATCTCTTGGGATATGAAAAAAGGGCTTAGTAGGATGAAATGGAGGGTTTCCTGGGGAGGTCTATGTTCGCAGCCACAGGGCCCCTTCATCTCTATAGAACGTGAGAACCCTGCCGGGTCCGCTAAAATGTGATGCAAGAGATTCAGCCTAAACCGGGTCATTAAAAATCTATCATGTGCCCTCTGTATGCAAGACCGGTATGGTTCAATTCCTCTGGTAGACCTAACTCCTAGGTGTTCCCTCGCCAATGGTTTATCTAGCTCTGTGTCTTCCTGGAGCATTGATGCATATTTAAAGAACCGGTCCTTAACCAGAGCCTTATCCTTCATACTCGCTTTAGAGGGATTGGCAAATAAGTCTACAAAGCCAATTTCCTCAAAAGTCTCTTTCACGTATTTGAGCCAGGTAATTTTTAGCTTGTGATCGAGGGAAAGGCAGTCTTCTATGACCTGCCTGCTAAAAGCCGCCTCCTCGTTTGCCCAGATCTTTATCCAACAGACTAAGGGTTTGACTGCCATGCTGTCCATGATATATCGGACACCCAGTTCTTCATGGACAATGTGGGCTGGGTTGCTCTGGGGTACTTTTAGCAAGCGTCGAAGATACATATTCTCTTCAGTTTGTAACTGTGTGGCCTGGGTAAAACCCCACACCTCGCTTCCATACAGCACTTTGGCGTAGCACATAGCATTATATAATCTCATTATTTGCTCAGGGGCCAGCGCCCCAACCTGCGCGCAAAACTCAATATGGACCCGGTACAGCTGGTCATAGACCGGCACTTTTCTTCCATCAGGTGCTTAAAATGTAATTGATGATCAAATAAAATCTCCAGATATGAAAATAACTGTACCTTTCCTAGATGATGGGAACAGATTGTGTACTTATAAGATTTACCCGTTTTTTTCCCCACTTCCATTACATATGATTTTGCCAGATTGGGCGATAAATCCAAATTCCCCATAAAGGAAACAAACCCATCAATTAAAATCTGCAGGCCTTTGGGGGTGCGAGCTAAAAGTACTGCATCATCTGCATAAAGCAGAACAGGGATCCCCCGAGTACCTATCCTAGGGGTATCCACCCGTAACATGCTTAATTCACGGTCCAGACCATTTATATATAGTGTGAACAAAAAGGGAGCTACTATGCAACTCTGTCTGACCCCACTAGAGCCCAGAAAGAGTTCTGCTGTTTTCCCCTCCTGAGTGTATCTGACCACTGCCGTGGTGTGCGAATCCCGGGACTTTAAAATGTTAAGTAGCCCTGGGTCCACACGAAGCCCACCCATAAAAGCCCACAGTTTCCCTCGATTAACTCAATCAAAGGCCGCAGTCAGGTCCATAAATGCCAAATATATCGTCCCTTGGTTGAGTATTGTATATTTGGCCGAAATAAGGTACAGAGTAAGGCACTGGTCGATGGTAGATTTTCCAGGTCTAAAACCAAATTGGAGGTCGGTTATGAGCCGATGCTCCTCTGCCCAGTCAATCAGCCGGTTTAAAACCACCCGTCCTAACAACTTCACTGACACATCAATAAGTGAAATCGAACGATAACACTGCGGACTATCCTTGTTACCATTTTTAATGATAGAGACAATCGTGGCAGTGGTCCAATATACTGGCATTACCCTGTCCACTGCTGCGTTTATGACCCTAGTCAGGATTGTCGCCCAAAGATCCACTTTGCTGATGAAAAGATCGGGTGGAATCCCATCCGGGCCCGGGCCTTATTCCTGGTTAGGCCTCCGATTCCCATTTTTACCTCTCCCAATGAGAATCTTAATGGGGTACGACCTGTTCCTGGGGCTCCTCCAGCCACTGGCCGTGCTTGGGTGATGGTTATGGAGCCTTTGAAAGTGCTCGCGCCATTGCTCCGGCAGAATATTGCTACTCAATCCCGGTTCATCGGCCTCTTGAAAAGACGGATTATTTATAATTCTTCAGAGAGCGGTAGAATCCCTTAGTGCCACTGCCTCTGATAGGTCTTCCCAGGCTTGCGTCTGTAGTTGGCTTTTGCGCCCTTTGACCGCCAACTTCTAGTTTTTCCGGCGCAGGGTCACCCGCTCCCGGTCTCCTGGGGACGTGTTTAAGGCGTTTCTCAACTCTCTTAGGGCGCGTGAGCATTGAGGGTCGAACCCTCTTGGTGTGTCTGATTTTACCTTATGGGCTGGGGCTCTCAACAGGGTTTTTTGTATTGTTTCACTTTAGCGCCTTAGAATATATCGCCGCACGGACTGGCCTTTGTTAGAATGTGTGAACCAAACCCCTTCTACCGCGACAGTTTTATGTCTGACTCACGCCGCATGCCAGTTGTCTTGTTTCTCCTATGGAAGCCTTTGTTTTTAAAGATGGGCCATTATGGTCTGACACAAGAGAGAGGGATGTACAGTGCATCCTGAACTGAATTATTTGAAGGCATTCTCTCAAATGTGACGATCACAGGAAAGGAGGCCGATGTTAGAAAAGTAATTGCCCAGGGTCACACAGTGCCTGCGTCAGAGCACCGTAACTAGTTTTTGCTCTGGGTCTTCAAATGCTTCTGACTGCCCTAAGCCTGTTAGGCAAGTACATTCAAAATATCATTTGTATTTTTATAAGATGGGACACCGGCTTCAGAAGCACCCCTCTTCACAGAACTGCTACGACTTTGTTAGAACCCCCAATTTCAGAGGAAAGTCCAACAAACATTGGCGAAAGTTGCATACACTGGGGGGGTCAAATGTACTATTCTAACTCCAGTCGAATAAACGTTGACTTAAGTGCATATATTTGGGTTCATGTGCACACTGGTGGAAATAAATACACACGCTTACTCCAAAAAGTTGTCAATGTGAATTCCTGTAGACACTATTGTGGTGGCAGTCAGGGGGCCTGTGGCGGGTGAATGTTCAGTGTGTGAGGGCGCTATACAATGATTGCTTCCCATAGTGCATCTGTTTTATATGTGGGATCGCTTAGACCTCTGCTGACCTTACTGTACATGTTCTGTGTGTGGATGGAAGCTGCGCTGCTGTGTAGAGTGTGTGTGTGTGGTGTGTGCAGGTGTGGTGTGTGTCTCTCGCTGCAGGGCGCTGTGCTGCTGTTGCCCAATCACTACTGTATGTGTGTGCCTCTCTATGTAGAGAGCGGTGCTGCTGTTGATCATGCTGTATTGTGTGTGCGTGTGTGTACATGTGTACATGGGGGCAGCTGTGCTACTGTTGATCATGCTGTATTGTGTGTGCGTGTGTGTACATGTGTACATGGGGCAGCTGTGCTACTGTTGATCATGCTGAATTGTGTGTGCGGGTGTGTACATGTGTACATGGGGGCAGCTGTGCTACTGTTGATCATGCTGTATTGTGTGTGCGTGTGTGTACATGTGTACATGGGGGAAGCTGTGCTACTGTTGATCATGCTGTATTGTGTGTGCGTGTGTGTACATGTGTACATGGGGGCAGCTGTGCTACTGTTGATCATGCTGTATTGTGTGTGCGTGTGTGTACATGTGTACATGGGGAAGCTGTGCTACTGTTGATCATGCTGTATTGTGTGTGAGTGTGTGTACATGTGTACATGGGGGCAGCTGTGCTACTGTTGATCATGATGTATTGTGTGTGCGTGTGTGTACATGTGTACATGGGGGCAGCTGTGCTACTGTTGATCATGCTGTATTGTGTGTGCGTGTGTGTACATGTGTACAAGGGGGAAGCTGTGCTACTGTTGATCATGCTGTATTGTGTGTGCGTGTGTGTACATGTGTACAAGGGGGAAGCTGTGCTACTGTTGATCATGCTGTATTGTGTGTGCGTGTGTGTACATGTGTACAAGGGGGAAGCTGTGCTACTGTTGATCATGCTGTATTGTGTGTGTGTGTGTACATGTGTACATGGGGGAAGCTGTGCTACTGTTGATCATGATGTATTGTGTGTGTGTGTGTACATGTGTACATGGGGGCAGCTGTGCTACTGTTGATCATGCTGTATTGTGTGTGCGTGTGTGTACATGTGTACATGGGGGCAGCTGTGCTACTGTTGATCATGCTGTATTGTGTGTGCGTGTGTGTACATGTGTACAAGGGGGAAGCTGTGCTACTGTTGATCATGCTGTATTGTGTGTGCGTGTGTGTACATGTGTACATGGGGGCAGCTGTGCTACTGTTGATCATGCTGTATTGTGTGTGCGTGTGTGTACATGTGTACATGGGGGAAGCTGTGCTACTGTTGATCATGCTGTATTGTGTGTGCGTGTGTGTACATGTGTACAAGGGGGAAGCTGTGCTACTGTTGATCATGTTTTATTGTGTGTGCATGTGTGTACATGTGTACATGGGGGAAGCTGTGCTACTGTTGATCATGATTTATTGTGTGTGTGTGTGTGTGTCTGTACATGTGTACAAGGGGGAAGCTGTGCTACTGTTGATCATGCTGTATTGTGTGTGCGTGTGTGTACATGTGTACATGGGGGAAGCTGTGCTACTGTTGATCATGCTGTATTGTGTGTGCGTGTGTGTACATGTGTACAAGGGGGAAGCTGTGCTACTGTTGATCATGCTGTATTGTGTGTGCGTGTGTGTACATGTGTACATGGGGGCAGCTGTGCTACTGTTGATCATGCTGTATTGTGTGTGCGGGTGTGTACATGTGTACATGGGGGAAGCTGTGCTACTGTTGATCATGCTGTATTGTGTGTGCGTGTGTGTACATGTGTACAAGGGGGAAGCTGTGCTACTGTTGATCATGCTGTATTGTGTGTGCGTGTGTGTACATGTGTACATGGGGGCAGCTGTGCTACTGTTGATCATGCTGTATTGTGTGTGCGTGTGTGTACATGTGTACATGGGGGAAGCTGTGCTACTGTTGATCATGCTGTATTGTGTGTGCGTGTGTGTACATGTGTACAAGGGGGAAGCTGTGCTACTGTTGATCATGCTGTATTGTGTGTGCGTGTGTGTACATGTGTGCATGGGGGAAGCTGTGCTACTGTTGATCATGATTTATTGTGTGTGTGTGTGTGTGTACATGTGTACAAGGGGGAAGCTGTGCTACTGTTGATCATGCTGTATTGTGTGTGCGTGTGTGTACATGTGTACATGGGGGCAGCTGTGCTACTGTTGATCATGCTGTATTGTGTGTGCGTGTGTGTACATGTGTACATGGGGGAAGCTGTGCTACTGTTGATCATGCTGTATTGTGTGTGCGTGTGTGTACATGTGTACAAGGGGGAAGCTGTGCTACTGTTGATCATGCTGTATTGTGTGAGCGTGTGTGTACATGTGTACATGGGGAAGCTGTGCTACTGTTGATCATGCTGTATTGTGTGTGCGTGTGTGTACATGTGTACATGGGGGCAGCTGTGCTACTGTTGATCATGCTGTATTGTGTGTGCGTGTGTGTACATGTGTACAAGGGGAAAGCTGTGCTACTGTTGATCATGCTGTATTGTGTGTGCGTGTGTGTACATGTGTACATGGGGGCAGCTGTGCTACTGTTGATCATGCTGTATTGTGTGTGCGTTTGTGTACATGTGTACATGGGGGAAGCTGTGCTACTGTTGATCATGCTGTATTGTGTGTGCGTGTGTGTACATGTGTACAAGGGGGAAGCTGTGCTACTGTTGATCATGCTGTATTGTGTGTGTCTGTGTGTACATGTGTACAAGGGGGAAGCTGTGCTACTGTTGATCATGCTGTATTGTGTGTGTGTGTGTGTGTACATGTGTACAAGGGGGAAGCTGTGCTACTGTTGATCATGCTGTATTGTGTGTGCGTGTGTGTACATGTGTACATGGGGAAGCTGTGCTACTGTTGATCATGCTGTATTGTGTGTGCGTGTGTGTACATGTGTACATGGGGGCAGCTGTGCTACTGTTGATCATGATGTATTGTGTGTGCGTGTGTGTACATGTGTACATGGGGGCAGCTGTGCTACTGTTGATCATGATGTATTGTGTGTGCGTGTGTGTACATGTGTACATGGGGGAAGCTGTGCTACTGTTGATCATGATGTATTGTGTGTGTGTGTGTGTGTGACATGGGGGAAGCTGTGCTACTGTTGATCATGATGTATTGTGTGTGTGCGTGTGTGTACATGTGTACATGGGGAAGCTGTGCTACTGTTGATCATGCTGTATTGTGTGTGCGTGTGTGTACATGTGTACAAGGGGGAAGCTGTGCTACTGTTGATCATGCTGTATTGTGTGTGCGTGTGTGTACATGTGTACAAGGGGGAAGCTGTGCTACTGTTGATCATGCTGTATTGTGTGTGCGTGTGTGTACATGTGTACTAGGGGGAAGCTGTGCTACTGTTGATCATGCTGTATTGTGTGTGTGTGTGTACATGTGTACATGGGGGAAGCTGTGCTACTGTTGATCATGATGTATTGTGTGTGTGTGTGTACATGTGTACATGGGGGCAGCTGTGCTACTGTTGATCATGCTGTATTGTGTGTGCGTGTGTGTACATGTGTACATGGGGGAAGCTGTGCTACTGTTGATCGTGCTGTATTGTGTGTGCGTGTGTGTACATGTGTACATGGGGCAGCTGTGCTACTGTTGATCATGCTGTATTGTGTGTGCGTGTGTGTACATGTGTACATGGGGGAAGCTGTGCTACTGTTGATCATGCTGTATTGTGTGTGCGTGTGTGTACATGTGTACAAGGGGGAAGCTGTGCTACTGTTGATCATGCTGTATTGTGTGTGCGTGTGTGTACATGTGTACATGGGGGCAGCTGTGCTACTGTTGATCATGATTTATTGTGTGTGTGTGTGTGTGTACATGTGTACAAGGGGGAAGCTGTGCTACTGTTGATCATGCTGTATTGTGTGTGCGTGTGTGTACATGTGTACATGGGGGAAGCTGTGCTACTGTTGATCATGCTGTATTGTGTGTGCGTGTGTGTACATGTGTACATGGGGGAAGCTGTGCTACTGTTGATCATGCTGTATTGTGTGTGCGTGTGTGTACATGTGTACATGGGGGCAGCTGTGCTACTGTTGATCATGCTGTATTGTGTGTGCGTGTGTGTACATTTGTACATGGGGGAAGCTGTGCTACTGTTGATCATGCTGTATTGTGTGTGCGTGTGTGTACATGTGCACAAGGGGGAAGCTGTGCTACTGTTGATCATGCTGTATTGTGTGTGCGTGTGTGTACATGTGTACATGGGGGAAGCTGTGCTACTGTTGATCATGATTTATTGTGTGTGTGTGTGTGTACATGTGTACAAGGGGGAAGCTGTGCTACTGTTGATCATGCTGTATTGTGTGTGCATGTGTGTACATGTGTACATGGGGGCAGCTGTGCTACTGTTGATCATGCTGTATTGTGTGTGCGTGTGTGTACATGTGTACATGGGGGAAGCTGTGCTACTGTTGATCATGCTGTATTGTGTGTGCGTGTGTGTACATGTGTACAAGGGGGAAGCTGTGCTACTGTTGATCATGCTGTATTGTGTGTGCGTGTGTGTACATGTGTACATGGGGAAGCTGTGCTACTGTTGATCATGCTGTATTGTGTGTGCGTGTGTGTACATGTGTACATGGGGGCAGCTGTGCTACTGTTGATCATGCTGTATTGTGTGTGCGTGTGTGTACATGTGTACAAGGGGGAAGCTGTGCTACTGTTGATCATGCTGTATTGTGTGTGCGTGTGTGTACATGTGTACATGGGGGCAGCTGTGCTACTGTTGATCATGCTGTATTGTGTGTGCGTGTGTGTACATGTGTACATGGGGGAAGCTGTGCTACTGTTGATCATGCTGTATTGTGTGTGCGTGTGTGTACATGTGTACAAGGGGGAAGCTGTGCTACTGTTGATCATGCTGTATTGTGTGTGTCTGTGTGTACATGTGTACAAGGGGGAAGCTGTGCTACTGTTGATCATGCTGTATTGTGTGTGTGTGTGTGTGTACATGTGTACAAGGGGGAAGCTGTGCTACTGTTGATCATGCTGTATTGTGTGTGCGTGTGTGTACATGTGTACATGGGGAAGCTGTGCTACTGTTGATCATGCTGTATTGTGTGTGCATGTGTGTACATGGGGGCAGCTGTGCTACTGTTGATCATGATGTATTGTGTGTGCATGTGTGTACATGTGTACATGGGGCAGCTGTGCTACTGTTGATCATGATGTATTGTGTGTGAGTGTGTGTACATGTGTACATGGGGGAAGCTGTGCTACTGTTGATCATGATGTATTGTGTGTGTGTGTGTGTGTGACATGGGGGAAGCTGTGCTACTGTTGATCATGATGTATTGTGTGTGTGTGTGTGTACATGTGTACATGGGGAAGCTGTGCTACTGTTGATCATGCTGTATTGTGTGTGCGTGTGTGTACATGTGTACATGGGGGAAGCTGTGCTACTGTTGATCATGCTGTATTGTGTGTGCGTGTGTGTACATGTGTACATGGGGAAGCTGTGCTAATGTTGATCATGCTGTATTGTGTGTGCGTGTGTGTACATGTGTACATGGGGGAAGCTGTGCTACTGTTGATCATGATGTATTGTGTGTGTGTGTGTGTACATGTGTACATGGGGGAAGCTGTGCTACTGTTGATCATGCTGTATTGTGTGTGCGTGTGTGTACATGTGTACATGGGGGAAGCTGTGCTACTGTTGATCATGCTGTATTGTGTGTGCGTGTGTGTACATGTGTACATGGGGAAGCTGTGCTACTGTTGATCATGCTGTATTGTGTGTGCGTGTGTGTACATGTGTACATGGGGGCAGCTGTGCTACTGTTGATCATGCTGTATTGTGTGTGCGTGTGTGTACATGTGTACAAGGGGGAAGCTGTGCTACTGTTGATCATGCTGTATTGTGTGTGCGTGTGTGTACATGTGTACATGGGGGCAGCTGTGCTACTGTTGATCATGCTGCATTGTGTGTGCGTGTGTGTACATGTGTACATGGGGGAAGCTGTGCTACTGTTGATCATGCTGTATTGTGTGTGCGTGTGTGTACATGTGTACAAGGGGGAAGCTGTGCTACTGTTGATCATGATTTATTGTGTGTGTGTGTGTGTGTACATGTGTACAAGGGGGAAGCTGTGCTACTGTTGATCATGCTGTATTGTGTGTGAGTGTGTGTACATGTGTACATGGGGGCAGCTGTGCTACTGTTGATCATGATGTATTGTGTGTGCGTGTGTGTACATGTGTACATGGGGGCAGCTGTGCTACTGTTGATCATGCTGTATTGTGTGTGCGTGTGTGTACATGTGTACAAGGGGGAAGCTGTGCTACTGTTGATCATGCTGTATTGTGTGTGCGTGTGTGTACATGTGTACAAGGGGGAAGCTGTGCTACTGTTGATCATGCTGTATTGTGTGTGCGTGTGTGTACATGTGTACAAGGGGGAAGCTGTGCTACTGTTGATCATGCTGTATTGTGTGTGTGTGTGTACATGTGCACATGGGGGAAGCTGTGCTACTGTTGATCATGATGTATTGTGTGTGTGTGTGTACATGTGTACATGGGGGCAGCTGTGCTACTGTTGATCATGCTGTATTGTGTGTGCGTGTGTGTACATGTGTACATGGGGGCAGCTGTGCTACTGTTGATCATGCTGTATTGTGTGTGCGTGTGTGTACATGTGTACAAGGGGGAAGCTGTGCTACTGTTGATCATGCTGTATTGTGTGTGCGTGTGTGTACATGTGTACATGGGGGCAGCTGTGCTACTGTTGATCATGCTGTATTGTGTGTGCGTGTGTGTACATGTGTACATGGGGGAAGCTGTGCTACTGTTGATCATGCTGTATTGTGTGTGCGTGTGTGTACATGTGTACAAGGGGGAAGCTGTGCTACTGTTGATCATGTTTTATTGTGTGTGCGTGTGTGTACATGTGTACATGGGGGAAGCTGTGCTACTGTTGATCATGATTTATTGTGTGTGTGTGTGTGTGTCTGTACATGTGTACAAGGGGGAAGCTGTGCTACTGTTGATCATGCTGTATTGTGTGTGCGTGTGTGTACATGTGTACATGGGGGAAGCTGTGCTACTGTTGATCATGCTGTATTGTGTGTGCGTGTGTGTACATGTGTACAAGGGGGAAGCTGTGCTACTGTTGATCATGCTGTATTGTGTGTGCGTGTGTGTACATGTGTACATGGGGGCAGCTGTGCTACTGTTGATCATGCTGTATTGTGTGTGCGGGTGTGTACATGTGTACATGGGGGAAGCTGTGCTACTGTTGATCATGCTGTATTGTGTGTGCGTGTGTGTACATGTGTACAAGGGGGAAGCTGTGCTACTGTTGATCATGCTGTATTGTGTGTGCGTGTGTGTACATGTGTACATGGGGGCAGCTGTGCTACTGTTGATCATGCTGTATTGTGTGTGCGTGTGTGTACATGTGTACATGGGGGAAGCTGTGCTACTGTTGATCATGCTGTATTGTGTGTGCGTGTGTGTACATGTGTACAAGGGGGAAGCTGTGCTACTGTTGATCATGCTGTATTGTGTGTGCGTGTGTGTACATGTGTGCATGGGGGAAGCTGTGCTACTGTTGATCATGATTTATTGTGTGTGTGTGTGTGTGTACATGTGTACAAGGGGGAAGCTGTGCTACTGTTGATCATGCTGTATTGTGTGTGCGTGTGTGTACATGTGTACATGGGGGCAGCTGTGCTACTGTTGATCATGCTGTATTGTGTGTGCGTGTGTGTACATGTGTACATGGGGGAAGCTGTGCTACTGTTGATCATGCTGTATTGTGTGTGCGTGTGTGTACATGTGTACAAGGGGGAAGCTGTGCTACTGTTGATCATGCTGTATTGTGTGAGCGTGTGTGTACATGTGTACATGGGGAAGCTGTGCTACTGTTGATCATGCTGTATTGTGTGTGCGTGTGTGTACATGTGTACATGGGGGCAGCTGTGCTACTGTTGATCATGCTGTATTGTGTGTGCGTGTGTGTACATGTGTACAAGGGGAAAGCTGTGCTACTGTTGATCATGCTGTATTGTGTGTGCGTGTGTGTACATGTGTACATGGGGGCAGCTGTGCTACTGTTGATCATGCTGTATTGTGTGTGCGTTTGTGTACATGTGTACATGGGGGAAGCTGTGCTACTGTTGATCATGCTGTATTGTGTGTGCGTGTGTGTACATGTGTACAAGGGGGAAGCTGTGCTACTGTTGATCATGCTGTATTGTGTGTGTCTGTGTGTACATGTGTACAAGGGGGAAGCTGTGCTACTGTTGATCATGCTGTATTGTGTGTGTGTGTGTGTGTACATGTGTACAAGGGGGACGCTGTGCTACTGTTGATCATGCTGTATTGTGTGTGCGTGTGTGTACATGTGTACATGGGGAAGCTGTGCTACTGTTGATCATGCTGTATTGTGTGTGCGTGTGTGTACATGTGTACATGGGGGCAGCTGTGCTACTGTTGATCATGATGTATTGTGTGTGCGTGTGTGTACATGTGTACATGGGGGCAGCTGTGCTACTGTTGATCATGATGTATTGTGTGTGCGTGTGTGTACATGTGTACATGGGGGAAGCTGTGCTACTGTTGATCATGATGTATTGTGTGTGTGTGTGTGTGTGACATGGGGGAAGCTGTGCTACTGTTGATCATGATGTATTGTGTGTGTGCGTGTGTGTACATGTGTACATGGGGAAGCTGTGCTACTGTTGATCATGCTGTATTGTGTGTGCGTGTGTGTACATGTGTACAAGGGGGAAGCTGTGCTACTGTTGATCATGCTGTATTGTGTGTGCGTGTGTGTACATGTGTACAAGGGGGAAGCTGTGCTACTGTTGATCATGCTGTATTGTGTGTGCGTGTGTGTACATGTGTACAAGGGGGAAGCTGTGCTACTGTTGATCATGCTGTATTGTGTGTGTGTGTGTACATGTGTACATGGGGGAAGCTGTGCTACTGTTGATCATGATGTATTGTGTGTGTGTGTGTACATGTGTACATGGGGGCAGCTGTGCTACTGTTGATCATGCTGTATTGTGTGTGCGTGTGTGTACATGTGTACATGGGGGAAGCTGTGCTACTGTTGATCGTGCTGTATTGTGTGTGCGTGTGTGTACATGTGTACATGGGGGCAGCTGTGCTACTGTTGATCATGCTGTATTGTGTGTGCGTGTGTGTACATGTGTACATGGGGGAAGCTGTGCTACTGTTGATCATGCTGTATTGTGTGTGCGTGTGTGTACATGTGTACAAGGGGGAAGCTGTGCTACTGTTGATCATGCTGTATTGTGTGTGCGTGTGTGTACATGTGTACATGGGGGCAGCTGTGCTACTGTTGATCATGATTTATTGTGTGTGTGTGTGTGTGTACATGTGTACAAGGGGGAAGCTGTGCTACTGTTGATCATGCTGTATTGTGTGTGCGTGTGTGTACATGTGTACATGGGGGAAGCTGTGCTACTGTTGATCATGCTGTATTGTGTGTGCGTGTGTGTACATGTGTACATGGGGGAAGCTGTGCTACTGTTGATCATGCTGTATTGTGTGTGCGTGTGTGTACATGTGTACATGGGGGCAGCTGTGCTACTGTTGATCATGCTGTATTGTGTGTGCGTGTGTGTACATTTGTACATGGGGGAAGCTGTGCTACTGTTGATCATGCTGTATTGTGTGTGCGTGTGTGTACATGTGTACAAGGGGGAAGCTGTGCTACTGTTGATCATGCTGTATTGTGTGTGCGTGTGTGTACATGTGTACATGGGGGAAGCTGTGCTACTGTTGATCATGATTTATTGTGTGTGTGTGTGTGTGTACATGTGTACAAGGGGGAAGCTGTGCTACTGTTGATCATGCTGTATTGTGTGTGCGTGTGTGTACATGTGTACATGGGGGCAGCTGTGCTACTGTTGATCATGCTGTATTGTGTGTGCGTGTGTGTACATGTGTACATGGAGGAAGCTGTGCTACTGTTGATCATGCTGTATTGTGTGTGCGTGTGTGTACATGTGTACAAGGGGGAAGCTGTGCTACTGTTGATCATGCTGTATTGTGTGTGCGTGTGTGTACATGTGTACATGGGGAAGCTGTGCTACTGTTGATCATGCTGTATTGTGTGTGCGTGTGTGTACATGTGTACATGGGGGCAGCTGTGCTACTGTTGATCATGCTGTATTGTGTGTGCGTGTGTGTACATGTGTACAAGGGGGAAGCTGTGCTACTGTTGATCATGCTGTATTGTGTGTGCGTGTGTGTACATGTGTACATGGGGGCAGCTGTGCTACTGTTGATCATGCTGTATTGTGTGTGCGTGTGTGTACATGTGTACATGGGGGAAGCTGTGCTACTGTTGATCATGCTGTATTGTGTGTGCGTGTGTGTACATGTGTACAAGGGGGAAGCTGTGCTACTGTTGATCATGCTGTATTGTGTGTGTCTGTGTGTACATGTGTACAAGGGGGAAGCTGTGCTACTGTTGATCATGCTGTATTGTGTGTGTGTGTGTGTGTACATGTGTACAAGGGGGAAGCTGTGCTACTGTTGATCATGCTGTATTGTGTGTGCGTGTGTGTACATGTGTACATGGGGAAGCTGTGCTACTGTTGATCATGCTGTATTGTGTGTGCATGTGTGTACATGGGGGCAGCTGTGCTACTGTTGATCATGATGTATTGTGTGTGCATGTGTGTACATGTGTACATGGGGCAGCTGTGCTACTGTTGATCATGATGTATTGTGTGTGAGTGTGTGTACATGTGTACATGGGGGAAGCTGTGCTACTGTTGATCATGATGTATTGTGTGTGTGTGTGACATGGGGGAAGCTGTGCTACTGTTGATCATGATGTATTGTGTGTGTGTGTGTGTACATGTGTACATGGGGAAGCTGTGCTACTGTTGATCATGCTGTATTGTGTGTGCGTGTGTGTACATGTGTACATGGGGGAAGCTGTGCTACTGTTGATCATGCTGTATTGTGTGTGCGTGTGTGTACATGTGTACATGGGGAAGCTGTGCTAATGTTGATCATGCTGTATTGTGTGTGCGTGTGTGTACATGTGTACATGGGGTAAGCTGTGCTACTGTTGATCATGATGTATTGTGTGTGTGTGTGTGTACATGTGTACATGGGGGAAGCTGTGCTACTGTTGATCATGCTGTATTGTGTGTGCGTGTGTGTACATGTGTACATGGGGGAAGCTGTGCTACTGTTGATCATGCTGTATTGTGTGTGCGTGTGTGTACATGTGTACATGGGGAAGCTGTGCTACTGTTGATCATGCTGTATTGTGTGTGCGTGTGTGTACATGTGTACATGGGGGCAGCTGTGCTACTGTTGATCATGCTGTATTGTGTGTGCGTGTGTGTACATGTGTACAAGGGGGAAGCTGTGCTACTGTTGATCATGCTGTATTGTGTGTGCGTGTGTGTACATGTGTACATGGGGGCAGCTGTGCTACTGTTGATCATGCTGTATTGTGTGTGCGTGTGTGTACATGTGTACATGGGGGAAGCTGTGCTACTGTTGATCATGCTGTATTGTGTGTGCGTGTGTGTACATGTGTACAAGGGGGAAGCTGTGCTACTGTTGATCATGCTGTATTGTGTGTGCGTGTGTGTACATGTGTACATGGGGGAAGCTGTGCTACTGTTGATCATGATTTATTGTGTGTGTGTGTGTCTGTACATGTGTACAAGGGGGAAGCTGTGCTACTGTTGATCATGCTGTATTGTGTGTGCGTGTGTGTACATGTGTACATGGGGGCAGCTGTGCTACTGTTGATCATGCTGTATTGTGTGTGCGTGTGTGTACATGTGTACATGGGGGAAGCTGTGCTACTGTTGATCATGCTGTATTGTGTGTGCGTGTGTGTACATGTGTACAAGGGGGAAGCTGTGCTACTGTTGATCATGCTGTATTGTGTGTGCGTGTGTGTACATGTGTACATGGGGGCAGCTGTGCTACTGTTGATCATGCTGTATTGTGTGTGCGTGTGTGTACATGTGTACATGGGGGAAGCTGTGCTACTGTTGATCATGCTGTATTGTGTGTGCGTGTGTGTACATGTGTACAAGGGGGAAGCTGTGCTACTGTTGATCATGCTGTATTGTGTGTGCGTGTGTGTACATGTGTACATGGGGGAAGCTGTGCTACTGTTGATCATGATTTATTGTGTGTGTGTGTGTGTACATGTGTACAAGGGGGAAGCTGTGCTACTGTTGATCATGCTGTATTGTGTGTGCGTGTGTGTACATGTGTACATGGGGGCAGCTGTGCTACTGTTGATCATGCTGTATTGTGTGTGCGTGTGTGTACATGTGTACATGGGGGAAGCTGTGCTACTGTTGATCATGCTGTATTGTGTGTGCGTGTGTGTACATGTGTACAAGGGGGAAGCTGTGCTACTGTTGATCATGCTGTATTGTGTGTGCGTGTGTGTACATGTGTACATGGGGAAGCTGTGCTACTGTTGATCATGCTGTATTGTGTGTGCGTGTGTGTACATGTGTACATGGGGGCAGCTGTGCTACTGTTGATCATGCTGTATTGTGTGTGCGTGTGTGTACATGTGTACAAGGGGAAAGCTGTGCTACTGTTGATCATGCTGTATTGTGTGTGCGTGTGTGTACATGTGTACATGGGGGCAGCTGTGCTACTGTTGATCATGCTGTATTGTGTGTGCGTGTGTGTACATGTGTACATGGGGGAAGCTGTGCTACTGTTGATCATGCTGTATTGTGTGTGCGTGTGTGTACATGTGTACAAGGGGGAAGCTGTGCTACTGTTGATCATGCTGTATTGTGTGTGTCTGTGTGTACATGTGTACAAGGGGGAAGCTGTGCTACTGTTGATCATGCTGTATTGTGTGTGTGCGTGTGTGTACATGTGTACATGGGGAAGCTGTGCTACTGTTGATCATGCTGTATTGTGTGTGCGTGTGTGTACATGTGTACATGGGGGCAGCTGTGCTACTGTTGATCATGATGTATTGTGTGTGCGTGTGTGTACATGTGTACATGGGGGCAGCTGTGCTACTGTTGATCATGATGTATTGTGTGTGCGTGTGTGTACATGTGTACATGGGGGAAGCTGTGCTACTGTTGATCATGATGTATTGTGTGTGTGTGTGTGTGTGACATGGGGGAAGCTGTGCTACTGTTGATCATGATGTATTGTGTGTGTGTGTGTGTGTGTACATGTGTACATGGGGAAGCTGTGCTACTGTTGATCATGCTGTATTGTGTGTGCGTGTGTGTACATGTGTACATGGGGGAAGCTGTGCTACTGTTGATCATGCTGTATTGTGTGTGCGTGTGTGTACATGTGTACATGGGGAAGCTGTGCTGCTGTTGATCATGCTGTATTGTGTGTGCGTGTGTGTACATGTGTACATGGGGGCAGCTGTGCTACTGTTGATCATGCTGTATTGTGTGTGCGTGTGTGTACATGTGTACATGGGGGCAGCTGTGCTACTGTTGATCATGCTGTATTGTGTGTGCGTGTGTGTACATGTGTACATGGGGGCAGCTGTGCTACTGTTGATCATGCTGTATTGTGTGTGCGGGTGTGTACATGTGTACATGGGGGCAGCTGTGCTACTGTTGATCATGCTGTATTGTGTGTGCGTGTGTGTACATGTGTACATGGGGCAGCTGTGCTACTGTTGATCATGCTGTATTGTGTGTGCGGGTGTGTACATGTGTACATGGGGGCAGCTGTGCTACTGTTGATCATGCTGTATTGTGTGTGCGTGTGTGTACATGTGTACATGGGGGAAGCTGTGCTACTGTTGATCATGCTGTATTGTGTGTGCGTGTGTGTACATGTGTACATGGGGGCAGCTGTGCTACTGTTGATCATGCTGTATTGTGTGTGCGTGTGTGTACATGTGTACATGGGGAAGCTGTGCTACTGTTGATCATGCTGTATTGTGTGTGCGTGTGTGTACATGTGTACATGGGGGCAGCTGTGCTACTGTTGATCATGATGTATTGTGTGTGCGTGTGTGTACATGTGTACATGGGGGCAGCTGTGCTACTGTTGATCATGCTGTATTGTGTGTGCGTGTGTGTACATGTGTACAAGGGGGAAGCTGTGCTACTGTTGATCATGCTGTATTGTGTGTGCGTGTGTGTACATGTGTACAAGGGGGAAGCTGTGCTACTGTTGATCATGCTGTATTGTGTGTGCGTGTGTGTACATGTGTACAAGGGGGAAGCTGTGCTACTGTTGATCATGCTGTATTGTGTGTGTGTGTGTACATGTGTACATGGGGGAAGCTGTGCTACTGTTGATCATGATGTTTTGTGTGTGTGTGTACATGTGTACATGGGGGCAGCTGTGCTACTGTTGATCATGCTGTATTGTGTGTGCGTGTGTGTACATGTGTACATGGGGGCAGCTGTGCTACTGTTGATCATGCTGTATTGTGTGTGCGTGTGTGTACATGTGTACAAGGGGGAAGCTGTGCTACTGTTGATCATGCTGTATTGTGTGTGCGTGTGTGTACATGTGTACATGGGGGCAGCTGTGCTACTGTTGATCATGCTGTATTGTGTGTGCGTGTGTGTACATGTGTTAAAGATTAGACTGCAAAACGTCAACATTATCGGCGCCCTCTTGCCCCCTTTTTCCAAGCCCATTCGTGCGCGTAAGCGGCAGCCATTTTGAGCACCATGGCCTCCCTGCCCCTCGCTGATAGCCAGCGCGTCTCTCTCTCTCTTAACCTCGCAAGCATTCCCCCACACACTGACAACCCCCGTTCTCTCATGCCTAGGGTCATAAACCCCTCTTCAGCGCAGCTTCACCACTGAATCCCATCCTGTTCCCAGCGCGACACCTCCCCTCATTCCTTTCATTGCCTCAAACCCTTTTTGATGCAAACCCCTTTTCCTGTGTCCCCGTTTGTCTTCCCTGTTCCCAGGCCGCCACCTGGCTCTGCGGATACTGTTTATTACCCCGTACAGTAGGAAGCTTCCCCTCCCCATCAAAGGACCCCCGAACCGATCAAAGCCCCCACCCCACAAGATCCGATCAACCCCATGCATTCCATGAATCGGCGGAATGCCCTGCTGTGCGACAACCATCACCTGTTGTGACCGGGGTGGGGAATCCAACTGTAAATGTATGTGGGAACGGGTCTGAAGGGGAGATTCCGAGGATGTTCTTTCAAGTACTAAAGTATTGCGAGAATGTGTTATGTGCAATAAAGGTCATAATCCCTAGTATAAGAGGCCAGGCCTCAGAGATGTGGTTAGAGCACCTCGTGACGATACTTGCTGTCTGAATTGATGTGTTCTCCTCCGGAGAGAATAAAATCCTCGTTTCCTGCCTTCCAGTCTCCAGCGCCTGCTTCTTCATTGATTAATATTGGTGGGTCATAGAGGCGATACCGCCGGGCAACATAAAAGGGTCTTTGGTTACCGGTTGTCTTTGGAACCCTTTTTAACACATGTGTACATGGGGGAAGCTGTGCTACTGTTGATCATGCTGTATTGTGTGTGCGTGTGTGTACATGTGTACAAGGGGGAAGCTGTGCTACTGTTGATCATGTTTTATTGTGTGTGCGTGTGTGTACATGTGTACATGGGGGAAGCTGTGCTACTGTTGATCATGATTTATTGTGTGTGTGTGTGTGTGTCTGTACATGTGTACAAGGGGGAAGCTGTGCTACTGTTGATCATGCTGTATTGTGTGTGCGTGTGTGTACATGTGTACATGGGGGAAGCTGTGCTACTGTTGATCATGCTGTATTGTGTGTGCGTGTGTGTACATGTGTACAAGGGGGAAGCTGTGCTACTGTTGATCATGCTGTATTGTGTGTGCGTGTGTGTACATGTGTACATGGGGGCAGCTGTGCTACGGTTGATCATGCTGTATTGTGTGTGCGGGTGTGTACATGTGTACATGGGGGAAGCTGTGCTACTGTTGATCATGCTGTATTGTGTGTGCGTGTGTGTACATGTGTACAAGGGGGAAGCTGTGCTACTGTTGATCATGCTGTATTGTGTGTGCGTGTGTGTACATGTGTACATGGGGGCAGCTGTGCTACTGTTGATCATGCTGTATTGTGTGTGCGTGTGTGTACATGTGTACATGGGGGAAGCTGTGCTACTGTTGATCATGCTGTATTGTGTGTGCGTGTGTGTACATGTGTACAAGGGGGAAGCTGTGCTACTGTTGATCATGCTGTATTGTGTGTGCGTGTGTGTACATGTGTGCATGGGGGAAGCTGTGCTACTGTTGATCATGATTTATTGTGTGTGTGTGTGTGTGTACATGTGTACAAGGGGGAAGCTGTGCTACTGTTGATCATGCTGTATTGTGTGTGCGTGTGTGTACATGTGTACATGGGGGCAGCTGTGCTACTGTTGATCATGCTGTATTGTGTGTGCGTGTGTGTACATGTGTACATGGGGGAAGCTGTGCTACTGTTGATCATGCTGTATTGTGTGTGCGTGTGTGTACATGTGTACAAGGGGGAAGCTGTGCTACTGTTGATCATGCTGTATTGTGTGAGCGTGTGTGTACATGTGTACATGGGGAAGCTGTGCTACTGTTGATCATGCTGTATTGTGTGTGCGTGTGTGTACATGTGTACATGGGGGCAGCTGTGCTACTGTTGATCATGCTGTATTGTGTGTGCGTGTGTGTACATGTGTACAAGGGGAAAGCTGTGCTACTGTTGATCATGCTGTATTGTGTGTGCGTGTGTGTACATGTGTACATGGGGGCAGCTGTGCTACTGTTGATCATGCTGTATTGTGTGTGCGTGTGTGTACATGTGTACATGGGGGAAGCTGTGCTACTGTTGATCATGCTGTATTGTGTGTGCGTGTGTGTACATGTGTACAAGGGGGAAGCTGTGCTACTGTTGATCATGCTGTATTGTGTGTGTCTGTGTGTACATGTGTACAAGGGGGAAGCTGTGCTACTGTTGATCATGCTGTATTGTGTGTGTGTGTGTGTGTACATGTGTACAAGGGGGAAGCTGTGCTACTGTTGATCATGCTGTATTGTGTGTGCGTGTGTGTACATGTGTACATGGGGAAGCTGTGCTACTGTTGATCATGCTGTATTGTGTGTGCGTGTGTGTACATGTGTACATGGGGGCAGCTGTGCTACTGTTGATCATGATGTATTGTGTGTGCGTGTGTGTACATGTGTACATGGGGGCAGCTGTGCTACTGTTGATCATGATGTATTGTGTGTGCGTGTGTGTACATGTGTACATGGGGGAAGCTGTGCTACTGTTGATCATGATGTATTGTGTGTGTGTGTGTGTGTGACATGGGGGACGCTGTGCTACTGTTGATCATTATGTATTGTGTGTGTGTGTGTGTGTGTACATGTGTACATGGGGAAGCTGTGCTACTGTTGATCATGCTGTATTGTGTGTGCGTGTGTGTACATGTGTACATGGGGGAAGCTGTGCTACTGTTGATCATGCTGTATTGTGTGTGCGTGTGTGTACATGTGTACAAGGGGGAAGCTGTGCTACTGTTGATCATGCTGTATTGTGTGTGCGTGTGTGTACATGTGTACAAGGGGGAAGCTGTGCTACTGTTGATCATGCTGTATTGTGTGTGCGTGTGTGTACATGTGTACAAGGGGGAAGCTGTGTGTTGGACAGGCCACATGAAGGGCCGCTCTCCCCCGGCCCGACCAGGCCCGAGCCCGGTCACGCAAGTACCACACACCACCATTGCACGTCCTCCGTCCCCTCAGGGACCCCTGCCTTCGAACATATCGACCTCGTGGGCCCGATCCACTGCTGGCCCGCGCGCCCCTCCGGGACGCCATCTTGGACACTCCACCACGAGGCCGCCTGGCCCCCGATCGACCTCAACCATGGGCCTAGCCAGGCCTCAGACATCCCGGCACCACCATCCACCCAGGAGGTGAGCGGGCTACTTGGCAAGTCAATGGGAGAAAGAGGTGTCGATGGCTCTCCCCCGCCAAGTGCTGCTCGGCCATCGCCTCCCCGGGCGCTGGCTCCACCCCCCTGCTGGGTGTCGGGACACCCTCATCCCGGACCTCCCGACCTCCAGGTGCGAGGGTCCGGACATCAAAAAACATCAGTCCTATAACTGGGGCAGCTCCAGAGCAGGAAGGCAGTTGTATCTTGGAGTCGAGAGACGCAAAGAAGAACTCATCCTTGACGGACTACTGGCGCTGCCGTAGCTCTGCCTTGTGCACCTTCGTCTTGCCTGCTGGCGCTGCCGCAACCTTCGTAACCTTCCGATCCTTCATCGTCGTCGGGACCTGCTGGCGTGGCCGCGGACCGTTTGCAACCATCATCTCATCGGGACCTGCTGGCTCCGCCGCGGACCGTCGTTTCCTTCGTCCATCTCGGGACCTGCTGGCTCCGCCGCGGCCCGATCATCTAGAACGCCGAGCTCGAGGATTGAGAGCTATTTCCACCTTTTTGGTAACAAGACTGTCCCGCTACCCTTTTCCCAAACCAGAGACCAGAATCGAGGGGACCCCTGAGTCCAGACCTCCTTGTACCATTCCATCGTACTTAAAGAATTGCCTATAAAGTCTCGTTGAACTTTACCCTTGTGTGGTGTCCGTCTGTGGGGGGGAAGTTACTTGTCTGTACGATCGCTGGAGACGGCTCTCCCCGGAGACCTCTCCCCTTATCCTCGGCCGACCCTCCCGGTCCGTCTAACATTGGTGGCCAGCGGCGCGATCCGAATCACCGCATAATCGTACAGAGAGTAGCTCACCCCACGACGAAATCACGATGACGACTAAAGAAAGCGGAGCAACCGAGAAATTCCAGATGGAGAAATTGGACGAGTACAGCCATCGTGAACTAAAACAATTCTGCATCGAACTAGGTATCGCTACCACCGGACTAAGTACCAAAGACGATTTTAAGCATGCCCTAGGATCTTGGGCAGAAACCGGGGCTGCCGGAACCCCTGATCAAAGCATCGCAGCAAAAACCACCACGGCCCCTGAAGAGCGAAGAACGGGTCTCTCGCAAGACGAGATCCAGGAACGAGAAAAAACCCGACTACACGAGCTGGAAATGGCCCGGCTCAAAATGGACATTGAACTTAAGTTGGCCGAACAAAAAATCAACTTAGAGCACCTGCGTCTCCGAGAAGAAAGAGAGGAGAAACAGAGACAAAGGGAGCTCGAGGAAAAGAGACTGGCATATGAACACGAGCGAAAACTAGCTGAGATCGACCTACGCAAGCAGAATAAAGAAGTAGGGGTGTCCGAGCAACCCCACACCCCAGGGGCAACAGAGAAAAAGGTACACATCCCCAAGGATGTCGTTCGAGAATACTTCCGAGAGGACGACATCCAGCAATGGTTTAAGGCCTATGAAATCGCTATGACTGCACACCGGATCGATAGAAGCGATTGGGGAGCCGGTCTATGGGGGAGATTCCTCAATGAGGGCCGCGACGCCCTGCTACAGCTCCCGGACCACCAGATGACCTCCTATGACCATATGAAAGCTGCACTCCTCACTCGCTATGGCCTCACACCCGAGATGTACCGTCAGAGGTTCCGAGACTGCACCCGCATCCCGGGTACAACTTGGGTGGACTATGTAAACTACTTTAGCCGAGCCTTCGAGGGCTGGATCAAAGGAAGCAAGGTCACAACCTACGAACAACTGTTCAATCTTATGGTATGGGAGCACCTGTCGAACAATTGCTTCATTGAACTCCGCCAGCACCTCCTCGACAGCAAGTTAACGGATCCCCGGCAGCTCGCAGCCGAAGCTGACCGGTGGGAAATCACCAGAGTGGGCCGGAATGGGTCCTACGAACAGAACCGGAACAACAATGGTCAGCACCGTCCCCGAGGAGGAGGAGGGGGCCAAGGACGAGGAAGAGACAATGCCCCGGTCGCCCCCGCTACCAGCACCACCCCCCCGGCCAACCGGGGCAGCACCCCGGCGCGACCGGGATACCGAGCCAATGTTACGTGCCATCGATGCCAACGAGTCGGCCACTATGCAAACGACCCAAACTGCCCCCAGTACCAGAGCCCAAGACCCCGCCAAGTAGCCGCTGCTGCTCTGGGGGAGGAACAGATCTCAGAGGAACAAGAGGAATATGAACAGGAACATCAAGAATGGGAGCCAGCCGCCATGGCTCTAGCCTGCTTAGGGGGGAAAGACATGGTCCCGCGGGTCCCCCTACCCGCTAACACCCAGAAGTACAGCCAATGGGTGAGCATCAATGGACGCCGGGCCGAAGCCCTTCGTGACACCGGGGCCAGTGTAACAGCCGTCCGCTGTCACCTGGTGACCCCAGAACAGTATCTACCAAACATTCTCTGCCCTGTACGTTCCGCCGATAACTCGGAAAGTCTGTGCCGGATGGCCTGCGTCCCCTTCGAATGGGGAGGGGTCACCGGCATGTTGAAGGTAACGGTCCGAGACGATGCCCCCGTAGACTGCCTCCTGGGGAATGACCTTGAAAGCTCTCCGTGGGCAGCCGTAGAACGAAGAGAACACCTGGGGATGTTAGGCGTCCCGGACTGGGCGTGTGTCACCACCCGGTCCATGGCCGCCCGTGCCAACCCCCGCCCAGAGGAACCCGAATGGCCGGCGCCGCCGCCTCCGGTCGCCCCGGCCGAAACCACCGACCGTGACGTCCCCCCAGAACCAGCTCAACCTCCAGACCTCGCTAACCTCGACCAGTGGCCTCAAGAGGGGGGGCCCACGCAAGAACAATTTCGCCAAGAACAGAAGACCTGTCCCTCCCTCGAGGGACTCCGCCAGCAAGCACTCGCCCAAAGCGCAGGGGATACCTCCGGAACACACTGGATCTACTGGGACAATGATCTGCTGTACAGTGAGCAAAGAATCGCGGAGCTGGGGGCCAGCCGAGTACTAGTGGTGCCCCTCCGTTTTAGAGACTTTCTGCTAAACCTGGCCCACGATGTCCCCCTGGCGGGACACCTGGGTCAAGATAAAACCTACAGTCGTCTGGTGACCCACTTCTTCTGGCCCAAAATGAGGAACGATGTACACCAGCATTGCCGATCTTGCCCCACGTGCCAAGCCAGTGGAAAGAGCGGCCGCAAACTAAAAGCCCCCCTGCAACCTTTTCCCGTGGTCACCACCCCGTTCGAGAGGGTCGGGATCGACATCGTGGGGCCCCTGGACCCGCGTACAAAACAAGGCCATCGATTCATCCTGGTGCTAGTGGACCACGCCACCCGCTACCCCGAGGCTGTTCCCCTGCGAACTGTGACAGCCCCGGTAGCCGGCCGGGCTCTAATGGGGATCTTCTCCCGTGTGGGCTTCCCCCGAGAAGTCGTCAGCGACAGAGGCACGAACTTTATTTCTAAATATATGAAGTCCCTCTGGCAACAGTGCGGGGTTACCTACCGATTCACGACCCCCTATCACCCTCAAGGAAACGGACTCGTTGAGCGGTTCAACCGCACGCTCAAAGGGATGATCGGGGGGTTGGAAGAGCCCCTCCGTCGCCAGTGGGATGTGCTGCTGCCGTGCCTCCTCTTCGCATATCGAGAGGTCCCCCAGAAGTCCCTGGGCTTCAGCCCGTTTGAACTGCTGTATGGACACCCTGTACGGGGGCCGCTCAGCCTAGTCAAGGAAGGCTGGGAGATGCCCCCTCTCAAGAACCCACCAGATGTCTTCCGGTACCTCCTAACCCTCCGCAACCAGACCCGGCGGTTCAGAGAGCTGGCAAAAGCCAACCTAGAGGCCAGTCAAGAGGACATGAAAAAGTGGTATGACCGGAATGCCTCCTCCATCGAATTTGAACCTGGGCAACAGGTATGGGTGATGTCCCCCACCGAACCCTGCGCCCTGCAAGACAAGTGGACGGGGCCCTTCAAAGTAGTCGAGCGCAAGGGTCCTGCCACCTATCTCATCGACATGGAATCTTCCCGGAACCCCCTCCGGGTCCTCCACGCTAACAGACTGAAGCCCCACTTTGTGCGTTCAGAACTCAGCCTCCTGATGGCCACAGACAATGGGGCTGAAGAAGACTCCGAGCCCCTCCCTGACCTCCTACGGACTCGGGAGAAAGACGGCTCCGTGGATGGGGTCCGACTCTCAGAGGCCCTCACCCGAGAGCAACGCCAGGAGTGTCGAGTCCTCCTATCACAGTTCGCCAGCCTGTTCTCCCTCACCCCAGGTGTCACTTCCTGGTGTGTGCACGATGTGGACACGGGGGACAGCCCCCCTATCCGCCACCGGGCCTACCGCGTGCCAGATCGGGTACGGGCCTGCGTCCAGGAAGAGGTAGCAAAAATGCTCACGCTCGGGGTCATCGAGCCCTCAGACAGCCCCTGGGCCAGCCCTGTAGTACTGGTCCCCAAAGCGGCCGCCCCAGGCACCACACCGGAACTCCGGTTCTGCGTTGACTACCGGGGCTTGAATGCGGTCACCCGAACAGACGCACATCCCATCCCCCGGGCAGATGAACTAATTGACCGCATGGGAGCTGCCCGCTACCTCAGTATTTTCGACCTGACGGCGGGCTACTGGCAAATCGGCCTCACACCCCGGGCCCAAGAACGTTCTGCCTTTTCCACCCCCGATGGCCATTACCATTTCAAGGTCATGCCCTTCGGCATGAAGAATGCTCCCGCAACATTTCAGCGGCTCGTCAATCAGGTCCTGGCGGGGCTCGAAGGGTTCAGCGCCGCCTACCTAGACGACATCGCTGTATACAGCCACCATTGGCCCGAGCACCTCCACCACCTCCGAGCAGTGCTACAAGCCCTTCAGCAGGCTGGCCTCACGATCAAGGCCAGCAAATGTCAAATTGGTCAAGGGTCTGTAACCTACCTCGGACACCAGGTGGGAAGCGGCCTGGTGGCCCCTCTGCAGCTCAAAATTGCCGCCATCCAGTCCTGGCAGCCCCCCATCACCCAGACCGAGGTACGAGCCTTCCTGGGCCTCACGGGCTATTACCGAAGGTTTGTGAAAGACTATGGTACTATAGTGGGGCCCCTCACAGAACTCACGTCCAAAAATCAACCCAAGAAAGTCAACTGGACCGCAGATTGTCAAGCAGCATTCGAACAATTGAAAGCCACCATGTGTTCCGCCCCTGTGCTCCAGGCCCCCGACTACAGCAGGGAGTTCGTCGTCCAGACGGATGCCTCCGACCATGGCATTGGGGCAGTCCTGTCTCAAGTGAACACCGAAGGCCTTGATCAGCCAGTGGCCTTCATCAGCAGACGACTCCTACCACGAGAACAACGCTGGAGCACCATAGAGAGGGAGGCCTTCGCTGTGGTATGGGCCCTCAAGAAGCTCCGGCCCTACCTCTTTGGCACACACTTTCGGGTGCAGACCGACCACCGACCCCTGCAGTGGCTGATGCAGATGCGGGGGGAAAACCCGAAGTTACTACGTTGGTCCATCTCCCTACAAGGGATGGACTTCACTGTTGAACACCGGCCTGGGCCAGATCACGCCAACGCGGATGGCCTGTCCCGGTTTTTCCGCCTCGACGAGGAGAGTCCCCAAGAGGATGGGTAACTCTCCCCGACTTCAGCTGGGGGGGACGCATGTTGGACAGGCCACATGAAGGGCCGCTCTCCCCCGGCCCGACCAGGCCCGAGCCCGGTCACGCAAGTACCACACACCACCATTGCACGTCCTCCGTCCCCACAGGGACCCCTGCCTTCGAATATATCGACCTCGTGGGCCCGATCCACTGCTGGCCCGCGCGCCCCTCCGGGACGCCATCTTGGACACTCCACCACGAGGCCGCCTGGCCCCCGATCGACCTCAACCATGGGCCTAGCCAGGCCTCAGACATCCCGGCACCACCATCCACCCAGGAGGTGAGCGGGCTACTTGGCAAGTCAATGGGAGAAAGAGGTGTCGATGGCTCTCCCCCGCCAAGTGCTGCTCGGCCATCGCCTCCCCGGGCGCTGGCTCCACCCCCCTGCTGGGTGTCGGGACACCCTCATCCCGGACCTCCCGACCTCCAGGTGCGAGGGTCCGGACATCAAAGAACATCAGTCCTATAACTGGGGCAGCTCCAGAGCAGGAAGGCAGTTGTATCTTGGAGTCGAGAGACGCAAAGAAGAACTCATCCTTGACGGACTACTGGCGCTGCCGTAGCTCTGCCTTGTGCACCTTCGTCTTGCCTGCTGGCGCTGCCGCAACCTTCGTAACCTTCCGATCCTTCATCGTCGTCGGGACCTGCTGGCGTGGCCGCGGACCGTTTGCAACCATCATCTCATCGGGACCTGCTGGCTCCGCCGCGGACCGTCGTTTCCTTCGTCCATCTCGGGACCTGCTGGCTCCGCCGCGGCCCGATCATCTAGAACGCCGAGCTCGAGGATTGAGAGCTATTTCCACCTTTTTGGTAACAAGACTGTCCCGCTACCCTTTTCCCAAACCAGAGACCAGAATCGAGGGGACCCCTGAGTCCAGACCTCCTTGTACCATTCCATCGTACTTAAAGAATTGCCTATAAAGTCTCGTTGAACTTTACCCTTGTGTGGTGTCCGTCTGTGGGGGGGAAGTTACTTGTCTGTACGATCGCTGGAGACGGCTCTCCCCGGAGACCTCTCCCCTTATCCTCGGCCGACCCTCCCGGTCCGTCTAACACTGTGCTACTGTTGATCATGCTGTATTGTGTGTGTGTGTGTACATGTGTACATGGGGGAAGCTGTGCTACTGTTGATCATGATGTATTGTGTGTGTGTGTGTACATGTGTACATGGGGGAAGCTGTGCTACTGTTGATCATGCTGTATTGTGTGTGCGTGTGTGTACATGTGTACATGGGGGAAGCTGTGCTACTGTTGATCGTGCTGTATTGTGTGTGCGTGTGTGTACATGTGTACATGGGGAAGCTGTGCTACTGTTGATCATGCTGTATTGTGTGTGCGTGTGTGTACATGTGTACATGGGGGCAGCTGTGCTACTGTTGATCATGCTGTATTGTGTGTGCGTGTGTGTACATGTGTACAAGGGGGAAGCTGTGCTACTGTTGATCATGCTGTATTGTGTGTGCGTGTGTGTACATGTGTACATGGGGGCAGCTGTGCTACTGTTGATCATGCTGTATTGTGTGTGCGTGTGTGTACATGTGTACATGGGGGAAGCTGTGCTACTGTTGATCATGCTGTATTGTGTGTGCGTGTGTGTACATGTGTACATGGGGGAAGCTGTGCTACTGTTGATCATGATTTATTGTGTGTGTGTGTGTGTGTACATGTGTACAAGGGGGAAGCTGTGCTACTGTTGATCATGCTGTATTGTGTGTGCGTGTGTGTACATGTGTACATGGGGGCAGCTGTGCTACTGTTGATCATGCTGTATTGTGTGTGCGTGTGTGTACATGTGTACATGGGGGAAGCTGTGCTACTGTTGATCATGCTGTATTGTGTGTGCGTGTGTGTACATGTGTACAAGGGGGAAGCTGTGCTACTGTTGATCATGCTGTATTGTGTGTGCGTGTGTGTACATGTGTACATGGGGGCAGCTGTGCTACTGTTGATCATGCTGTATTGTGTGTGTGTGTGTGTACATTTGTACATGGGGGAAGCTGTGCTACTGTTGATCATGCTGTATTGTGTGTGCGTGTGTGTACATGTGTACAAGGGGGAAGCTGTGCTACTGTTGATCATGCTGTATTGTGTGTGCGTGTGTGTACATGTGTACATGGGGGAAGCTGTGCTACTGTTGATCATGATTTATTGTGTGTGTGTGTGTGTGTACATGTGTACAAGGGGGAAGCTGTGCTACTGTTGATCATGCTGTATTGTGTGTGCGTGTGTGTACATGTGTACATGGGGGCAGCTGTGCTACTGTTGATCATGCTGTATTGTGTGTGCGTGTGTGTACATGTGTACATGGGGGAAGCTGTGCTACTGTTGATCATGCTGTATTGTGTGTGCGTGTGTGTACATGTGTACAAGGGGGAAGCTGTGCTACTGTTGATCATGCTGTATTGTGTGTGCGTGTGTGTACATGTGTACATGGGGAAGCTGTGCTACTGTTGATCATGCTGTATTGTGTGTGCGTGTGTGTACATGTGTACATGGGGGCAGCTGTGCTACTGTTGATCATGCTGTATTGTGTGTGCGTGTGTGTACATGTGTACAAGGGGGAAGCTGTGCTACTGTTGATCATGCTGTATTGTGTGTGCGTGTGTGTACATGTGTACATGGGGGCAGCTGTGCTACTGTTGATCATGCTGTATTGTGTGTGCGTGTGTGTACATGTGTACATGGGGGAAGCTGTGCTACTGTTGATCATGCTGTATTGTGTGTGCGTGTGTGTACATGTGTACAAGGGGGAAGCTGTGCTACTGTTGATCATGCTGTATTGTGTGTGTCTGTGTGTACATGTGTACAAGGGGGAAGCTGTGCTACTGTTGATCATGCTGTATTGTGTGTGTGTGTGTGTGTACATGTGTACAAGGGGGAAGCTGTGCTACTGTTGATCATGCTGTATTGTGTGTGCGTGTGTGTACATGTGTACATGGGGAAGCTGTGCTACTGTTGATCATGCTGTATTGTGTGTGCATGTGTGTACATGTGTACATGGGGGCAGCTGTGCTACTGTTGATCATGATGTATTGTGTGTGCATGTGTGTACATGTGTACATGGGGCAGCTGTGCTACTGTTGATCATGATGTATTGTGTGTGAGTGTGTGTACATGTCTACATGGGGGAAGCTGTGCTACTGTTGATCATGATGTATTGTGTGTGTGTGTGTGTGTGACATGGGGGAAGCTGTGCTACTGTTGATCATGATGTATTGTGTGTGTGTGTGTGTACATGTGTACATGGGGAAGCTGTGCTACTGTTGATCATGCTGTATTGTGTGTGCGTGTGTGTACATGTGTACATGGGGGAAGCTGTGCTACTGTTGATCATGCTGTATTGTGTGTGCGTGTGTGTACATGTGTACATGGGGAAGCTGTGCTACTGTTGATCATGCTGTATTGTGTGTGCGTGTGTGTACATGTGTACATGGGGGAAGCTGTGCTACTGTTGATCATGATGTATTGTGTGTGTGTGTGTGTACATGTGTACATGGGGGAAGCTGTGCTACTGTTGATCATGCTGTATTGTGTGTGCGTGTGTGTACATGTGTACATGGGGGAAGCTGTGCTACTGTTGATCATGCTGTATTGTGTGTGCGTGTGTGTACATGTGTACATGGGGAAGCTGTGCTACTGTTGATCATGCTGTATTGTGTGTGCGTGTGTGTACATGTGTACATGGGGGCAGCTGTGCTACTGTTGATCATGCTGTATTGTGTGTGCGTGTGTGTACATGTGTACAAGGGGGAAGCTGTGCTACTGTTGATCATGCTGTATTGTGTGTGCGTGTGTGTACATGTGTACATGGGGGCAGCTGTGCTACTGTTGATCATGCTGTATTGTGTGTGCGTGTGTGTACATGTGTACATGGGGGAAGCTGTGCTACTGTTGATCATGCTGTATTGTGTGTGCGTGTGTGTACATGTGTACAAGGGGGAAGCTGTGCTACTGTTGATCATGCTGTATTGTGTGTGCGTGTGTGTACATGTGTACATGGGGGAAGCTGTGCTACTGTTGATCATGATTTATTGTGTGTGTGTGTGTCTGTACATGTGTACAAGGGGGAAGCTGTGCTACTGTTGATCATGCTGTATTGTGTGTGCGTGTGTGTACATGTGTACATGGGGGCAGCTGTGCTACTGTTGATCATGCTGTATTGTGTGTGCGTGTGTGTACATGTGTACATGGGGGCAGCTGTGCTACTGTTGATCATGCTGTATTGTGTGTGCGTGTGTGTACATGTGTACATGGGGGAAGCTGTGCTACTGTTGATCATGCTGTATTGTGTGTGCGTGTGTGTACATGTGTACAAGGGGGAAGCTGTGCTACTGTTGATCATGCTGTATTGTGTGTGCGTGTGTGTACATGTGTACATGGGGGCAGCTGTGCTACTGTTGATCATGATTTATTGTGTGTGTGTGTGTGTGTACATGTGTACAAGGGGGAAGCTGTGCTACTGTTGATCATGCTGTATTGTGTGTGCGTGTGTGTACATGTGTACATGGGGGCAGCTGTGCTACTGTTGATCATGCTGTATTGTGTGTGCGTGTGTGTACATGTGTACATGGGGGAAGCTGTGCTACTGTTGATCATGCTGTATTGTGTGTGCGTGTGTGTACATGTGTACAAGGGGGAAGCTGTGCTACTGTTGATCATGCTGTATTGTGTGTGCGTGTGTGTACATGTGTACATGGGGAAGCTGTGCTACTGTTGATCATGCTGTATTGTGTGTGCGTGTGTGTACATGTGTACATGGGGGCAGCTGTGCTACTGTTGATCATGCTGTATTGTGTGTGCGTGTGTGTACATGTGTACAAGGGGAAAGCTGTGCTACTGTTGATCATGCTGTATTGTGTGTGCGTGTGTGTACATGTGTACATGGGGGCAGCTGTGCTACTGTTGATCATGCTGTATTGTGTGTGCGTGTGTGTACATGTGTACATGGGGGAAGCTGTGCTACTGTTGATCATGCTGTATTGTGTGTGCGTGTGTGTACATGTGTACAAGGGGGAAGCTGTGCTACTGTTGATCATGCTGTATTGTGTGTGTCTGTGTGTACATGTGTACAAGGGGGAAGCTGTGCTACTGTTGATCATGCTGTATTGTGTGTGTGTGTGTGTGTGTGTACATGTGTACAAGGGGGAAGCTGTGCTACTGTTGATCATGCTGTATTGTGTGTGCGTGTGTGTACATGTGTACATGGGGAAGCTGTGCTAC